>NC_136498.1:82963195-83185695 GCF_053919585.1 Euprymna scolopes | reverse complement strand
AATTATAGTGTTGAAAAAGCTTCAACCAGAACTTGCTCCCATAGTTACGAAACTATTTAAGCGCTGCCTTAAGGAGAAGTGCTTTCCGACCCCCTGGAAGACCTCATCAGTTTGCCCTGTATTTAAGAATTCAGGTGATAAGTCATCTCCCTCTCAATACAGACCTATAAGTCTCCTGTGTGTTATGAGTAAGTTGCTGGAATCCATATTAAATAGAGAAATAGTCAACCACCTCAGCAGGAATAACCTTCTTAGTGACACACAATATGGTTTCCGCTCTGCAAGATCTACCGCAGATGTGCTGACGGTTATATCTCACAGGATTAGTGAATCTCTTGACAAAGGCTTCCTTTCTAGGGCAATTGCTCTTGACATATCAAAGGCCTTCGACAAGGTATGGCATAAGGGTCTACTTCACAAGATTTCCAGCTACAGTATAACTGGAAATGTTTTCTCAATCATTAAATCATTTCTCTCTGATAGGTTCATAAGAGTAGTGGTAGATGGACAAAAATCGGAGGCCTGCAATATAAATGCTGGAGTCCCTCAGGGGTCAATCCTGGGCCCAACTCTCTTCCTGATCTACATCAATGACCTCCCTAAACACATACTTAAATCATTCGTTGACATCTATGCTGATGACATGACCATCTACGGCAACACATCAAAGGCTGTAAGTGACAAAGTTCTCTCGGATTCTCTCTCCTCTGATCTCGAGCGGATGGTTCAGTGGGGGAAGATGTGGCTGGTTACCTTTAATGCATCCAAAACCAAACTCCTATCCTTACATCATCAACGCTCTGATCCCCAGCTGGCATCAATTGTGATGGATGGCTCTCGTCTGGGAGAGGCCCCGTGTTTTCACAAGCTTCTGGGTTTGACCTTTACTCCTGATCTGAAATGGAACACGTACATCAAGTCTGTTGCCAAGGTCGCTGGAAAGATGGTGGGATCCTTCTACTGCTCCAGAAGATATCTCACTACTGATGCAATTCTCTATCTATATAAAAGCCAAGTACGTCCAAGGATGGAATACTGTTGCCATATCTGGGTAGGAGCTGCCAAAAACAGCCTATCACGCCTTGACAGAGTACAAAATAGACTTCGTGGCTTAGTAGGGGATGCCCTTTTCTCTACCCTGCAATCTCTCTCCCACAGAAGAGACGTTGCGAGCCTATCCTTGTTTTATCGTTATTTTCATGGCAGGTGCTCGTCTGAACTCCAATCCCTGGTCCCCCCTCGCCAATCTTTCATGAAGAACACCCGTCTGGCTGAATCCACTGTGAAAAATTTCCCCCACTTTATATCTGTGCCTGAATCAAAACGCGGATTCCATGAACAAAGCTTCTTTCTTAGAACTGCACGCCTGTGGAACTCTGTTCCGTCTGCCTGCTTCCCTCCGGACTACAACTTGGATGTCTTCAAGTCCAATGTTAACAAATTCCTAATGAACCGCCCCCCCTAATTAAACACTTCATCAAATCTCCACACTAACGTAATGTACTTGCAATAACCCTTATCCCTGAGTGGCTTCCGGGCCTTGATAAGTGGTGATCACTGTGTAAAAAATATATATATATATCATGATTGAAAGTAATTCAAACGCATCGAGTGTCTCTTCATCTTTGATAACTATTGCTGCTCATTTTTTTATTCTGTTTTTTAAAGATACGTAAGCAAAATGCTAAGCAAACTGCTAAAGATTAATACAAAACTATTCAGTTCCTGTAATAACTGAACGGCTTAGCATTTTCATCTTTACTATTTTTACCTTAGCTCTTTGAGTGCCGCCAACATAATGATCGATTTCAATAAGGAACACGCTTCATTAAGTTCATGTGGAACTCATTTATCAGCCCTTTTTCTTCTCATCAATTGGGCACTGCTGAAATACTGACATTAAGATATTTCCCTGACATGTTGACATCGGTTTTGTTTAACAGTTTCTGTCAGATATTCATTCTGAAAAGTGTGTCGCCGTCCTGTATCTTCTTCATCTTTAAATTCATCTTCATCCCATCTGAAACCGTCTTCCTTCTGCCTAATCAATTTTGAACCATTCTCCCTATGCTCTGTCATTATTAGTGGCTGTTTGGCAAACATTTTGATCTTATGTACAGGGTGAAACGATTAAAATGTCGAACTAGAAATGACGACATTATTCCATTTCTGTTAGATGAAAACCGGTTTTCTTTTCTTTTTTTCAGACCATCTACTAGTTGGCCAGTTGTGTACAAATCCCAAGAGCGATAGGGGCCTTCTCTCATGTCTGAAAGTGACACAATGTTCAACGAGCGAGATCGGAGACGCAACGCACCGCTGTCGCTGTACAACTTATGCTCTCTACCGATCCAACTTTTGACAACATGACCATGGCCAGCATCCTCAAAAGACAAATCTGGACAGTTCAACACTTATTAGTTATTAAGAATGTTATATTTTGTATCCTTAACTTAATCGTTGCAGAAATAGCAAACTAAATAAACTTTGTAAACGTGAATAAAACGTCTGTATTTTTTAAAGTTTATTCTTCTTTGTTCGTAAAAAGTATATAAAATATATTATTTATGTGTTTTGCGATATTCATTTTGTATCTTGATTACTGCCGTATTCATAACGTTTCGTTTCATGTACCATTTTTTACCTACTTACGCTGCTTTCTACTGAATCAATAACTTCGCTGGAATTTCGAAATGCACCATTCAATTTCATCCACTTTGGATTGGGAACTGTTCTCATTCCGCGTTCTATGTCCAATTTCCCTTTTATTTTTTACATATTTCGTATCAATTAATGAGTTATGAATCTCTAGATAGATTTAATTCGCACATATCACTTAACCGATGTTTTATCCACGTGCTAAAGGAACAAATTCATCCCAACTAACAACTACAGAACGTGGAATGAACATAGTTGGCACTCGTGGGTAAAAAAAACGGTTCGGTTGGAAATTGCAGGACAATAACAAAACGTGCATCTGAAAAAAGTCCTGGACTACAACGTTATGAGCATAACAACGATCAAGTTAAGGATAGCCTTGTAAAACAATAAATAAATAGAGTATGAACAGATTTTATTACTTACCAGAATAGTTACTTTTTTCTCATAAATAAATGTGTCTTTGAATTCCTTCGCCAAGGATTAAACTTTAGGTAAAATTAACTTCAAAACATCTCTTGAACGATATTTATATCCACTTGATGCTGCATCTATTCGGATAGTTCGAAACATGAAAATAATAACACCTTATCTAAGAAATATCGGCAAATAATTAATTTTTATTTTATTCATAAGATGAAATATGAGTTTGAGGGAGCATATCAATCATATAACAAAACTAATGAATTCTTTGGCGACGGATTTATTATATCATAATGCACGAGTTTCACATTTTCAATCATTCTTCCGTTGATTGGTTGCCTTAAATGACAATTATCTTGCACTGCTTTGCGAACAACTTTAAACTGGGTATGCCACTCAAACATTCGATCAATAACGATGTTTATCAGAAATATGATTTTTTTTTTATATATTCCATAGTAGATAGATTCGCGGAATTCCATATGAAATTTGGAACAGTGTTAAAATCTATTGCAATAACTTACATAGAAAAAATTATATATATGAATGTGAATCGATGTAATGGATCACTGCTAGTTGCAAGTGGTTTCGATTCAGCATTAGAATGACAGTATTTCGAACTATGGTGAACATTACGTTTCGAAAGTTTTCGATGCGAATTGATAATTCATATTAGTTTGGTAATTTGCACTACTGTTTTCCGCTTCGATTTTATTAGCACAACTTTTCCGCTGATATAACCTCCTACCTTCTTCAGGTGCATCTTGGCGAACTAGAGAACCTTTCTGTCGATCCGTATGGAATTTCAGAGGTAGATTGAGCTCATTCTGTCAACCATGGTCAGGTAGAAATTTTAAATAATTCGTAATTGTATTCTTAGTATCGCCGACACTTTAATCTCCAGAAGACTATCACTTGGAGCTGATTATTATTTAGCACTTTTATCTACGACGTCGTGGATTCTAGTTCGAGAAGATGCACCTGAATAAAGTCGGAGTTTATATTGGCCTTAATATTGATAAGAAGCTTGATAAGAAGCACGAATAATACAAATTTATGAACATTTATTAATTTATATCTCCTTGATCTAAAATGTTATTGCCAAAGGAAACTTTGAAAACTACACCAATTAATCGCTTGAATTATGCTAATAGAGTAATATATTTTGGAGGTAAGCTGTTATATCAGATTGTGAAGAACAATAACGTAAAACATTTGAAGATTGGTTTTATGGCCCTGAGGTTTTTTTTTTTGTTGGTTTATAGATGGAGAAGGGGTGAAGGAAATGAGGCCATAGAGGTCACAACAAAGAATACATTTAATTGACAACGCTTGAAATATGTAGAATCTGACTCCATGCAAATAAGGACAGACGAATATTGAAGGTTGAGAACCGGTTTTATTTATTAATGACAGTTTTAATTAGAAGAGGTAAAGTGTTCGTAGGATGTTTGTAGGTGTGTATGCATTGATAAGGAAAGAAATTTTGTAGGCTTGTATAATTTAACAAAGAATTAATGTTCGTAAGCGTACTTATCTTTTCGGACGATGGGGGTGATAAGTGGGTGGCCGGTCGTGCTACTGTCGGTGATATGTGTCCTGGCTTTTAACTTGAGAGTGGCGACTTCTTTCCTCAACAGCTAGCAGCACGGCGTCTTCGCCTCCTATGTTTTTCTCATTTTCTTTTTTTTTTCTCTAAAAATGCCTCGTTTTATAGGGGCACATCGGCTTCCACGGACTGTGATATTTTAGGCCTTTATTTTAGGCGCGGAGCTCTGCCATTGGTTGATAATTCTTTTATAGTTATCTTATTTTTCTTTTTCCAAACGGAAACGACGCGTGGAGCCATGTGCAAAGACGATTTTTCATTTTTTTCTCATGCTGGATACGTTAGCATCCGGTTCGCTACTAATTTTCATCATGTTCCCCACACACATCGCCACCCGAAATAGCGGAGCTATCTCGAGAGTGTCCGTGAGGATTTTGGTGGATAGTAGCAGTCTATGCTTTTGCGGTGTGGAGTGGGGGAGCGAACATTTTGGAAAAGGATGGGTTTTTGTTCCTACCCCCTTTACATATAGTAGACGTGGTCCTTGTGTTTCGCAAAGCGAACACGTCTACCTGAACGTGTTAAAGTAGGTTCATTTGGTGAGTCTTCTATGTCCTGTGTTGGGGCGGACATGTCTCCTGGTGTAATGTCATCTGTTGTCATCGGTTCGGTGTCTTCATTATTTGTGTTTCTGTTGTTATTGGAATTACTGAACTTGATTCGTTTTAGTCTTTCTACTGAGGCTGTTTGTATATCTCCCGATGGCAGTTCGATTTGAAAGTGCTTGTTTTGCCTTTGGATGATCCTATGTGGTCCAGAGTATGGAGCTTCCAGTGGTTTTCGAATCCTATCCCTTCGAAGCAACACATGGGTTGCCGAGTTTAGCTCTTCTGGTATGAATGCCTTTTGTGCTGTATGTAGCTGTCCTTCTGAGAGGAGAGCCATATCCAACTTTTGCATCTCTTTGGCCATCTTTCTTATGTCTTCTCCATGTAGATCTGGATTTTCTTGGCTCATTATTAGTTTTGGTAGTAGTAGTTGGGTCCCTGTAACTGCGGCAGCAGGGGAAAATCCTTGGTCGTTAGGCATGTTTCTAATGCCGAGCAGTACGATTGGTAGTGCATCAAGCCAGCTCTGCTGACGTGTCATGATTGCAGTATTTAGGGTCCGGTGTAGCCTTTCGATCATTCCATTGGTTTTAGGATGATACGCCGTCGTGCGGAGTCTGTGGAATCCGATTATCGTGGATAAATCTTTGAACAGCTCACTCTCAAACTGGCTTCCTCGGTCTGTAACCACATGTAATAGAACTCCAAAACGGGAGATCCATATGGTTAAGAATGCTATTACGATGGTAGAGGCAGATGTGTTCTGCAGAGGTGTGGCCTCCACCCATCTTGTTGCTCTGTCAATGCATGTCAGTACATATCTGGCTGGAGATGTGTATACACCATCATATGTGGTGGCGGGTGGTAATGGTCCAATGATGTCGATATGTACTGTTTCGAATCTCCCAGATGGTAGGGAGAATGGTGTGGTTTCTGTTTTGGTGTGTCTGAAGATTTTATGTTGCTGGCATTGAAGACAGCCTTTAGCCCAATTTCGTATATTTCTATCCATGTCTGGCCAAAAGTATCTGGATTTTATCAACTTGGTTGTTGGTGTAGGTCCTGGATGCGAGATGTTATGAAATGTGTCAAAAATGTTCCTGCGTAACGGTTCGGGTATGTACGGTCTGGGAGTGGGTGTTGATATGTCACACCAGATGGATGACCCTTGTAGTTCGTATGGCTTTAACTGACTTTCGTATTTACGGAGTTCATCGTCAGTTTTCTGTGCTTCGCAGATGGCTGGTAAATCGCAAGGATCAATGGTCACTGCGCACGTTGGTCGAGATAGACAGTCAGCAACAATGTTGTCTTCTCCTCTGATATACAACACATCTACAACATATTCTGTGATAATTGACAGATAACGTTGTTGTACATCAGATTTCATTGGTGTCTTTTTTTTAAATACTAGGGACAATGGCTTATGATCGGAGAAGAGGGTCACATTCCTACCTTCTATTTGAGGTTTGAAATGCAATACCGCTTGGTATGCTGCTAACAGTTCTCTGTTAAAGGTGGAGTATTTCTTTTGGCTCTCAGATAGCTTTCGTGAGTAGAATCCAATAGGTATCGATTCACCGTTTACTATCTGATTCAGTGCTGCTCCTACCGCATAGTTGGAGCTGTCTGTAACCAAGTGATATTGTGTGGCCTTCGGATCAGGATGTGTTAATGTGGATATTTCTGCTAGGATGGTTTTTATTTTTACAAATGCTTCTTTTTTGGGTGGGCCTAATTCCAGTGTTTTAGCTGCGGGATTGTGTTTAATGGCTTCCGTCAAAGGCAGTAGCACATCTGCAGCCTTTGGGATTAATCTTCTGTAGAAATTGACCATTCCCAGGAATCGCCGGAGCGATTTAGAGTCTGTTGGCTCTGGAAAATTTTTTATATCTTCCACTTTCCGTGCCGTTGGTGTAAGTCCTTCAGCACTTACATTGTAGCCCAGAAATTCAATGTTATCTCTGAAAAATTGGCACTTGTCGACAGAGATTTTAAGGTTTTTCTCTTCAAGAAGTGAGAGAACTTTTCCAAGGTCATTGTGGTGTTGTTCCTCAGACTCTGAAAACACCAGGATGTCATCGATGCATACGAAAACGCAGCCCACCTCCCTGAGTATGCTGTCCATAAATCTTTGGAAGGTTGAACTGCTATTTCGCAACCCGAAAGGCATAAATACATATTCAAAAAGGCCAAATGGTGTTATCACGGCAGTTTTTTCAATATCGGCCTTCTGAATGGGAATTTGATGATATGCTTGTAACAAATCAATCTTTGAGAATACTCTCTTTTTAAAAAGCTTGGCTCCGAGGCTGTTAATGTTCGGGATTGGGTATCTGTCTGGTCTTGTCAGGTGGTTCAGGTATCTGAAGTCACCACATACTCTCCATTTTCCGGGGGTTGATTTCGGAACTAGGTGTATTGGTGAGGACCATGGGGATTTCGATGGTCTTATTATTCCAGCCTTTAAAAGTTCTGTGAATTCTTGTTTTGCCGCCTCATATTTCTCTTCGGACAGCTGTCGGACCTTGGCGTAAGTTGGGGCACTATCTCCAGTGTCTATGACATGGGTTACTCTTGTGTTAGATGCTGGACGTTGCTCTGTGCGTGGTGTGGTAAGCTTGGGGAATTTTTGGAGGAGAGACTGCATCGTTCCTGGTAGACTGTCATGGTTGTTTACCGTTATATTTTGTATCTGGGCTGTGACCCGTCCACCTTGTACATACCGGCGTGTTGTCTCATCCACCAGTTTACCCTCGCTGCAATTCAAGATGAGACTGTAGTGCCGAAGAAAGTCTGCACCTAAAAGGGGGTTGACAGTGTCCGCGATCACAACTGTCCAAGGGTATGAACGGCGTAAACCTGGAATAATAATGTCCACTTGTATTTCCCCAAAGTATTTTATGGCATCTCCAGTGGCCAATGACAAACGTACAGGTGTGGAATTGATGGTTATATCAGGTGCCAGACTGTGTAGTAGTGTTGTTACAGAGGCACCTGTATCTATTATGAAGTTAACTATATTTTGTCCGATTTTGGTGGCAACCTCAAATAGTTGTGAGTTGTCGGTTGCTGTTCCAACTCGCATTATAAGTTTCCCGAAGTTTGGTTAGGTTGCCTGACGGGTGATGATGGTCTTGATGTAGGTATTATTTTGCAGTTCGATTTTTGTGGCCATCTGCACCATGGTTTGCAGGTCCTCGATTTTTCCACAAAGTACAAGTGTCCACGACAGATTTGGGGTTTCTGGTCCTCATAAAAGGGTCGTACATTATTGTGTGTTCTTGTAGCAATGCTGGTGGAAGCTAAATTTCCGTTGGCTCTGGGTGGTGGTGCGGTAACATTGTGCACATACTTTGGTCTCAGAAAAGGAATTATTTCATCCGCCAATATACCCAATTCATATACAGAGGCATTTTTTACCGCTGCTATAACCGGGGTTATTTCGGTGGGCAGTGCCTGAATGAATTTGTGGCGCACGAGTTCCTCTCCACCACCTACTTTACTAGCAGTCGCCATCAGTTGCTGTAAATATGTGGACGGTTTTCCTGTCATAGCTGTGGCGCCCATAAGTCTGTTGAACAACTCAGGTTTTGATTGTTCATGCATATTTATAACAGCCTCTCTCAGTTGTGTATAACTTCTAGAAGCAATGATGGTGGTGGGTAGGTTTGAAATCAAATCAGGGGAAGATTTGAGAGGACATGATAGAATCGTGTGGTCTCGTTCGAATTGGGCCTCGCATATGGCGAACCATCCGTCCACAGCAGCATGCATAAATCCCGGTATCTTTACAGGGACTGCTGACACAGTATCCTCCATTTCGAAATTTGTGGGTTACGCGTTTGGTGGTTGACAAAAATGTTTAATCTCTTAGCAGATTGCCGTTCGTCCTATTGATATAGTTAAACGTCTCTTTTTTTTTTTTTTTTTTTGCAGAAGGAAGGTGTTTGTATAATTGTTCGCCAATTCTTATTTTAGTCACGTAAATTATTTTGAGCAAAAAAATAAAGTTAGGTTCTCGTAACTTCAGCAATAATACGTCTGTCCTTTTATTATTATTATTCATTTATTTATTTTTGGAATGCGCGTATTCATCGTGGTCGGCGGGTTCACCATTTATGGCCCTGAGGTTTTTTTTGGTTGGTTTATAGATGGAGAAGGGGTGAAGGAAATGAGGCCATAGAGGTCACAACAAAGAATACATTTAATTGACAACGTTTGAAGTATATAGAATCTGACTCCATGCAAATAAGGACAGACGAATATTGAAGGTTGAGAACCGGTTTTATTTATTAATGACAATTTTAATTAGAAAAGGTAAAGTGTTCGTAGGATGTTTGTAGGTGTGTATGCATTGATAAGGAAAGAACTTTTGTAGGCTTGTATAATTTAACAAAGAATTAATGTTCGTAAGCGTACTTATCTTTTCGGACGATGGGGGTGGTAAGTGGGTGGCCGGTCGTGCTACTGTCGGTGATATGTGTCCTGGCTTTTAACTTGAGAGTGGTGACTTCTTTCCTCAACAGCTAGCAGCACGGCGTCTTCGCCTCCTATGTTTTTCTCCTTTTCTTTTTTTTTTCTCTAAAAATGCCTCGTTTTATAGGGGCACATCGGCTCCCACTGACTGTGATATTTTAGGCCTTTATTTTAGGCGCGGAGCTCTGCCATTGGTTGATAATTCTTTTGTGGTTATCTTATTTTTCTTTTTCCAAACGGAAACGATGCGTGGAGCCATGTGCAAAAGACGATTTTTCATTTTTTTTTCTCTTATGCTGGATACGTTAGCATCCGGTTCGCTGCTAATTTTCATCATGTTCCCACAGTTTATATAAATTTAGAAATCATGTTAAAACAGGAACCGAGAAAATATAGTTTTAATATCGAATGAAATAGTTAACAGAATTTTACCTGTAAATAAATATAAATAAAACAGTAGATATCTGTGTGTCTGCCTGTAAATATTTAACCAATAAAATCTTAAACTACTAGTCACATGACACTGGAATTAGCAAGAAATAGTAATCATACATCAAGGATGTTTTATAACGAGTAAAATATTTGTTTGCATGAATGAATAATGCGTATACAAATATGTCGGCAAGTTGAAATGCAAATTGTTCATTTCAACTTGCCCAGAAATATTTCTTTCTGTACACGCCCGAATTCAATTTTTCAAGTCGTTTAATATTAAATCTTTCGAACATATCTCTCGATAGCTACATTGGTATGGAACGCAGCTGGAACGTTGATGGCACCCACGTTACTTTTTAAAACTTTTGTTACTATTGTAACGTTGCCGTTACATGTTAACACAAACCCACACGTTGCACGCAAAGACAGTCATAAAGGAACAAAACTGAAACAAATTCGATTCAGCTTTTTCAGTTGAAATAAAAGGCATTTATTCATGGTATAATTTCTAAAATAACAAAACGCATTGTTTCTTGTTTTAAAGGTATTTTAGTTTGCTTTGTAGTTTACAAAGCCTTGCTATTTCGACACGTCCTCTCCAGGTCTGCACGCCATCACATGGCCACACGTACGAGAGTACTTAAAATTCGAAAACTCAAACTCCAGGGAACACCACTGATTTTATCAGTGAGTAATTTCTCACGAGTATCTTTGTGAGAACTCCTAGTGAGAACATAAGAATAGTGGAACTTTTCAATACTTTTTAATTTCGGTATTTTTGAGGTAAAGAAATAATTTGGATTATTTGAATTATTTGGACTATTGCTCTCATCTTGAATGATATTCTTATCAGATTTTTTATTGTTATTTCACCCCCAAAGAAGGCACAATGCCATTTGGACGTAAGGGGCTACTATTTGGGGCCAATTTGAAAAAGATACTATGTAAGATGTTGAGCATTGAGATGCCTATTCACACTACACTTGAACTTCTGTATGTCAGTAGAGCCAGGGAAGCAGGGACCCGGGAGGAAATTCCAAAGTCTAGCAGCTCGGAGGAAGAAACAATTAGAGTAGAAGGCTTTCCGGCATTTAAGGATCTCCGCAGTATAGAGGTGGGATTTTGCAGCTTGTCCGGTTAGTCAGGTGTATTTAGATTGAGGGGGTACAAGTGCTGTGAGTTCTTCAGAACACATTCCATCAAAGCACTATCAAAGCAGTACACTCCACTGAAGTACTTGTAAAACATGCACAGGGGTGCAATGGGACATAGGTTGGAGTTTGGTTGATAGTGTGATATTAAGTTGGAGACTATATTTTGGACGCTGTCTAATAGCGAAAGACTAGTGGCAGATGCATCAGTCCAGATGTGGCAGCAAGGCTCCATGCATGGGAAAATGGTATCCGTGTAGAGATATACGATACTTTCAGGTGTCAGCAATTCTCTAATACGATAGAGAGAACTCACTTTTGTTTGCAGCAACTCTGGCAATGTTCTCAATGTATTTATTCCAATTCATGTGACTTATAAATGCTAAGGCGAGAAATTTCAATGAAGAGCTTTCGGGTTGTGTATTATTAGTCATTGCTATATAATATGATTCCAACTTTTTTCATGTGCATCTAATCTTTCTAGCGAATCTGTACATAATTTGGAACGGAGCCCTTCATTTAATCCATGAGAAAAAATGCTTGCTTTTGTTTCATGGATTAAATGAAGGGTTTTCTTTGAAATTCCGTGCAAATTCCTGAGTTGGACAAAACGTTTATCAAGTTCGACCAAAGAATATTGGAGGTTAAATCGAATGAAACGTTGTGAAAATAACATCCAAAATGAGAACAGTTGTCGAAACAATCCAAATAGTATATCTTCATATTTGATTGAAATATTTATAATTCAGAGTATAGTAACTGTTTAAATTTGAATTTGAATCTGAATTTAACGATTCAACTTCAAGGAAAACCCTGCATAAACATATGTTGGTTATTTCTTGTTTATAAAATATCGAGATTCCCTGTTATGGGTATTTGTTTGATATTATTTATAGTCAAATAAACAAGGTTCAAATATGTGCAGATGCCCACATTTTTCGAATAACTTAAACTAAATAACCGATTTCTACAGTTAGCAAGAATGAAACCCAATTGAGCATTTTTTTATGATGCCATAAACAAATATCTTCAATGCTTTTAAAATGGTTGTACGGAGGGACTACAAAAGGCGTCATGATAAAGTCATCTCACAGCTTTAGTCTCGTTTGTGCATGAGATATGGTTTTGAAATAGACATCGCGATGCCACCATAAGCCATAGAAAATCTTGGAAAAAAGAAAAAGTGAACAAACGATATGCAAGTCTTTTCTGTCTTTTATTCGGTTTCTCTTATATTTATTTTACATTTATGAATGATCGAAAGCAGTTCATTTATTTTATCTTTATATGATGGGATTTGATGTTTGTCTTAAACACTTTACTAAGAGATACATTTCCTTTAAAATACTCCACGTGATTTATATATAAAATAGCATTAGTGAGAGAAAGAAAGGGAGAGAAAGAGACTAAAGAATAATGGTACAGCAAAATTAGTTGTTATTGACTATATATCTATTATAATGTAAAATTTAAATCGCCTTGCTTGGTTGTTAAAACCCTCCACCCACTTTACGACTTCCGGTTCTGCGCATGCGTAAATAAATAAAAAAAAGCCATAAAAGCTTTCTTTAATCGACAATTTACGGGATGTTTTCTTTCTATTTTTTTTTTATTTTTCAATAGATTTATACATTTTATTATTCTACACTCCTATCAAAAGCAAAACGAATATAAATAAATAAATAAATAAAACCGAAAGTAGTTTTGAAAATTGGTTTGTGTTACAAATCAAAAACACGGGAAAGATTGGAGATTAAGCAGCAAAATACTCTCGATCCCTATATCACATAAAAGTAACCAAATTCCCTTAATCGCCGTTATGTTACTATGTAAACAATATCTTAACAGCTTTAAATAAGCCGGATTTTTTTTTCAAAAATAAACAATAGAACTATTTCAAAATACTAAACACTTTATAGTTATTTTAAACAATTTATACGGATGTTTAAAAATATATTACACCACATAATATAACTTTTTAGAATTTTAAACTATATACACTTGTTTTAAATGTAAACAATATATACATAATTTTTCTACACAAATATTGATCACAAATGCTTTTGATTATACGGGAAAGATTTCCCCCTTTTCCTTTCTTCGCCACATGAATTCTAGCATATGCGTTCCAAAAGTTTCTTTGTTTCCAACTTTTGTCATTTTTTTTTTTTTTACAATGAGACCATAAATATTTTATGGTTTGCACGTATATAGGAGTCAATTAGGTCAACGAATTTTTCTTTATAATTAATTTCGTTATGTTGATACTTTCCATGATCGAAGTGGCCCAGGCCTTTATAGGCCGCCCATCCATCCGATAAAATTCGTGTTCCTGGTCGAACGTGGTTCCAACCTCTACAATATTACCAGAGCTGACAGCAGGGATTGGCTTATGTTATATCCGGGAAACTACTTATTTGCTGAAAATTCAAATGCGATATTCATTTCAGCATACTGGAAAACCTATTAACGGTCGTCATTTTAAAGGAAAATGTTAAGTGAAATACAAGTAAAAATTTACCGAATTTTTATTCAAAAAGTCTTTATTTGAACTTTATAACAAAATTATAACATTTATAATAAAAATATGTTGATGGGCTGTTTTTTAATCAAATATCAGAGATGTTGGTAATTTTTCTTACTTCAAACATAGAATATGAGTTATGAAAAATCTTTATGACTGTGTTTTTTTTTCAGCGAGATTTTGTTTAAAAATATTTATGGACTGTTTTTTAATATATTTATCAACCGTTTCCTTGTTTGATTAAAAAAACAGTTAAACATACTATTGGAAAAACAGGTCATAAATATTTTTGCAACAGTTCCATTTTTATGTTTGATGTGAAAAAATTACGGACATCTGATGTTTGATTAAAAAACAGTTCATAAACTTTTATTATAAAGTTTATACTTTTGTTATAAAAGTTCAAATGAACACTTTAAATAAAACTTTTATTTTTATATTTGCTTTTATATACAGTGTTGGTCATCCGTACCTTAAAATTTGTCTGACGTCACTTCCGCCTCATGGCTTTGCAAATGAAGACGTCCGACTCTTAACGAAAGCCGTCATACTTATAGAATAATGTGGTATTATGATGGCCAAACCTGCATTAATTCTTAACTGTGCATCGAACGGATACCATTATATTTAGTTCGGTGCACCTTATCATAACAAAAAACACTCGTCAATTAATGATTTTTATTATGTATATGAAATCGGATGAAGATAATTACACACACACGTATACAGAGTGTATAATTAAGTTGAATGTTGAAACCACCCAAAGAAATCTATCTCTCCATATTATTTCATTTCACACAGATGTTTCTGTTATGTAACCAGAATATATATTCTTGATCCATTTACGTAATTGTTAAAAACATTTTCCTCCCATCACGAGTATCACGTTTAGACATTAATTCTGTATACTCACTATACATAGTTAACTATAACATGTACTGACCCAGCAGGTCACAAGTAGTCCAGTATATATATATATATATATATATATATATATATATATATATATATATATATATATATACTAGCATCTCAACCCTCAACCCGACGTTGCCCGAGTGTTTGGATATGTGTGTTCAGCAAAAAAAAAAAAAAAAAAAAAATGGTAGTAGGAAGGCAGGCTCGAATCTGTATCCTGAAGGAGGAAAAGAACAGGGGAAAAACCTGACGTCTTTGCTGTTACGACCACCGCTAAACTGGAAGTGACGTAGGTTTTAATTAAGGCTAGACAATCGAAAGGAGAGGATGACTTTAAAAGATATCGGCGACAAAAGCGACCCTCCCCCTCTAGAAACATTCCCAGTTGAAGGTGAATATATTAATGTTTGTAGCCAATTTTCCGATATTTGTCGTCTGAAAGGCCGAACTTCAAAACGATACTGATCTTGTAAAAATCCGTTGCCTCTGTCGAAAGTTTTAGGCAGACATGCTAACATACATACATACATACATACATACATACATAAATACATACATACATACATACATACATACATATATTGGTAACTAACAATTTTCGACCCAAATCGATTAAAAATCTTGCCTAATCTCTGATCTAAAATTTCAAGTGTTTGGACCCAAAATTGTCGGAGGAGTTTGGTAGAGTTCTCAAAGGTCAAATCGCTGAACTTTGACCCCATAACAGCCAAATTTCTGGCCGAAAACGGATTACAAAGATTTTCCCAAATCTCAGTACCTTGTATATCAAATTTCGAGTTTGTAGACTTAAAATTGACAGAATTATTGCAGTGGAAAATGTACACAGACACACAGACACGTTCACTTTATATATATATATATATATATATATATATATATATATATATATATATATAAAGGGATTCATGGTATCACAGCACTTCATGGGGGTTATAATATTGCACGTCTCAAGCCAAGTTTTGAACCATTGACCATCTAGTTGATAAGTTGATACCTCTCATTAATAACCCACAAGACAGAAAGACAGACAGTGATAAATGTTATCTACAATGTCTTTATCTAAACATTAACTGCTCTCTTTACAGAGCTCTATTTGTTTATTTACAAAGAGTCTTGCATTATGCTAAGAAGCAGTAGCCAATATCATTTAATGACAGTCTTCAATCCGTTTATATAGTCATCGAAAAATATATCGTTTAGCTGTATCATAGCTCTTCCGTGCAGCTAGATTATCACCTATCATTATATAATTTTTGGAAAACGAGAATAACTAAATGGCATGACAGGTTATGTTTGAATAAATTGAAAGAATAATTAATTTTTACATGATCTTTATCAGAATTTAATTTGATTATGTTGCATTTTTTTATGATGCAATATGTAATATTTGTGTATGTGTATGTGTAAGACAGATAGATAGATACATAGATAGATAGACCGATTCATACTATCCCAAAAATTCTAACAAAAACCTAATAGTCAGCCATGGGTCTCCCCAGAATGTGCTGCTTCCATCACGCACAGAAATCACTTGTTCCATAGCTACCAACATAATAGATGCACTGAGACTAAAGCTACTTTCAGGGCTGGCAGCAACCACTGTAAAAGAGTAATAAAAAATGCAAGAGAGCTATATGCTCAGTCCGTTAAATCCAAAGTATCTTGATTCCCGCCAGTTTTAGCAAATAGCAAACAGGATCCTGAACAGAAGCGTGTATTCTATCCCAACCATCATTAATGGACCTGACGTCATCTCGTCAGCATCAGACAAGGCCAAACTATTTGCCCAGAACTTTGCAGCTAATTCTACCCTATGCTACCAAGGTCATCAACTCCCTGTATTTCCTCCTATAACAGACAACACGCTATGCAACATACAAATATTTGTGCATGAGATTGCCAAGCTAATCAAGAACCTTGATTCCAGTAAAGCAACTAGCCCTGGCGGCATTCCAATTATAATGTTGAAAAAGCTTCAACCAGAACTTGCCTCCATACTTACTGTTTAAGCGTTGCTTTTCAACGCCCTGGAAAACCTCATCAGTATGCCCTGTATTTAAGAATTCAGGTGATAAGCCGTCTCCCTTTCAGTACAGACCAATAAGTCTCCTGTGTGTCATGACTAAGTTGCTGGAATCCATATTAAATAAAGAAATAGTCAACCACCTCAACAGAAACAACCTTCTTAGTGACATGCAATATGGTTTCCGCTCTGCAAGATCTACAGCAGATGTGCTAACGGTTATATCTCATAGGATTAGTGAATCTCTCGACAAAAGGTTCCTTTCTAGGGCAATTGCTCTTGACATATCAAAGGCCTTCGATAAGGTATGGCATAAAGTCCTACTTCACAAGATTTCCAGCTACGGTATAACTGGAAATGTTTTGTCAATTATTAAATCGTTTCTCTCTGATAGGTTCACAAGAGTAGTGGTTGATGGGCAGTAATCAGAGGCCCACAGTATTAATGCTGGAGTCCTTCACGGGTCTATCCTGGGCTCAACTCTTTTCCTGATCTACATCAATGATCTCCCAAAACACATACTTAAATTATTCGTTAACATCTATGCTGATGACACAACCATCTATGGCAACACATCAAAGGCTGTAAATGACAAAGTTCTCTCTGATTGTCTTTCCTCTGATCTTGAGTGCGTGGTACAGTGGAGGAAGAGGTGGCTGGTTACTTTTAATGCATCTAAAACCAAGCTCCTATCTCTACATCATCAACGTTCTGATCCCCATCTGGCATCAATTGAAATGAATGGCTCTCGCCTTGTTTTAACAAGCTTCTGGGATTGACCTTACTCCTGATCTGAAATGGAACACGTACATCAAGTCTGTTGCCCAGGTCACTGAAAAAATGGTAGGATCCTTCTACCGCTCCAGAAGATATCTCACTGCTGATGCAATTCTTTATCCATATAAAAGCCAAGTATGTCCAAGGATAGAAAACTGCTGCCACATCTGGACAGGAGCTGCTAAAAACAGCCTACCCTGCCTTGACAGTGTACAAGATAGACTTTGTGTCTTAGTGGGGGATGCCCTTTTCTCTTCCCTGCAACCTCTCTCCCACAGAAGAGACGTTGCGAGCCTGTCTTTGTTTTATTGTTATGGCAAGTGCTCGTCTGAGCTTCAATCTCTGGTCCCCCCTCGCCAATATTTCACGAAAAACACCCATCTACCTGAAACTACTGTCAATAAATTTCCCCACTCTGTATCTGTGCCTAAATCAAAACGTAGATTCCATGAACAAAGCTTCTTTCTTAGAACTGCACGCCTGTGGAACTCTCTTCTGTTTGCCTGTTTCTCACCTGACTACAACTTGGATGTCTTCAAGTCCAACATAAACAAATTCCTGATAAACCGCCCCCTTAAGTAAGACACTTTATCACATCTCCATTACTAACGATTACTACGATATTATCCCATTGATTACTGTACACGCAACAACCCTTATCCCCGAGTGGCTTCCGGGCGTTGATAAGTCGTGACTACCATTTAAAAAAAAAGATAGATAGATAGAGAGGGGAGAGCAGAGAGTTTACTTCCATGAAACCTGTCATTTGTGTAGTGTGCATATTACTGGACAAGGGGTAGAGTGTAAGCGATAGGAATTAAATGAATATTGTATTCTCTCCATTGTCAGCAAGGCGTTGAGTTTATGCGAGTGTCAGCTTAAGACAACTTAATAACGAAAGAAAAAGTTTGGAGAAAAAGAAATCCGTCGAAATATATAAAAAGATAAATAAAACTAAAAGTTTTTGTTTCGAACAAAAAGTTTGCAACACTTGTCTCTAAATAAATTTGTTTCATGGGAAAGATGACAAGTTTAAATAAAATATTGCTTCTGATGATGGGTTTGACAAAGACGGAGAATTCAACTGAATTAATAATTGCTTTTCCTCTAAAAAAAGAAATTGTCCAATAAAGAGTATTTGCTTGAACTAGAAAAACCATTTCTTAATTTGTTGGGGGAGGCGGTCTTTGGAGGCCGGTTTTAAAACTTGACACAAATATAATAAGCCATTAGTTAAAAAAGGATTAACAACATAGAGATTTGTTTAATATAAAAATAACTAGTTTATTTCGTATAAAGTGTTGCAGGAACGTTGATGCTGAGTGTCTGGTCAGTTACTCTAACAATGATGACCATAGTTAAAAGTCGCACTTCGATTGAAGAGCAAAGTTAGAGAAGCGTCAGACTTGTTTCGAAATAATTGGATCAGTGAATGCATCAAGGCAAATATAGTTAAGTCGCTGCACTTGATATGCATTGATAGCTTTTGTCAAAATATATTTGTTGTTCATTTCATGTGTCAATATTCTTTCCAACTTTCAGACATGTATCTAAAACAAAGACAACATTTTCTCTGACAAAGTAGAGCTAAAATGGCAAAAAGTATTTACCTCTCAAAGACAGTGATGTTAAGAATTCTGCAGATCTTTAAATTAACATGCGAGCGTAGATCTAAACCCTGTGTATCGCTTTATTGCAAGCCAATATTTTTTTTTAATTTTGAAATTACTATGAAACGCAGAGCAGTGAAATTTCGTACACTGGAAGACAAAACAAAATGCCTTATTTCCTTGGTTTTTATGGAATTTGAACAATTATTTTGAAAATTACGCTAATTTTTCTATTTTTTGGTAATTTTAAGTATGTATCACTTCATTGCAGGTCTTCTAAAATGCCTAAAAAGGGTCGTTTGACAGCTAGTGAAGAGGAACGTGTTCTTACAGGGCTTGCAGAAGGTTTATCTCTCATAGATCTAGCCAAGGAGTTTGGAAGAAATCTAAGAATATTTTCATTCGTTGAAAATCCAAATATAAAAAAAGGAAGGACAAAAACACAAGAAAGTCAGTTTCTCTTTGTGATGTTAGAAAATTTCACCGTCAACTTATCAAGCAACCAGGCAGCAAGAAGACTGCTGTATCTGACAAGGTAGGAATGCCTTTCTTGTCCAGAAAGACATGCTGCAATGTCTTAAATGAAATTGCAAGAAGCATTAAGCCCATAGCAAGGCCTGTTTTAAACCAAACTCATAAGGAAAAACGTTTGGCTTGAACTCAGAAATACATGAAAACCAGCTTTGAAAATGTTCTTTTCACCGATGAGGCCTGAGCAAATTTTAATTAACCAGATGGGTGGACCAAAGTTTGGAGTCCTCTTGGATTCCCTACCCCTCATCGATTTCGTCATCAACAGGGAGGTGGAGGTGACAAGTTTTGGGCTGAGATGAACTAGTTGAACATTTCGAATGCCAGAAGGTGTTAAACTGACAAGCCAGTCTTATATTTCATTTTTAAATGATCATTTGTCACCATGGCTTGATGACCTTCCATTGGCTTATTAGTGCAAATTGATTTTTATGCACAACAATGCGCCATCCCACTCAGCCAAGGCAACAAATTCTAGTCATTAGTGGAGAAAATTTAATGACATGGCCACCGTGTTCTACAGATATAAATCACATTGAGCAGCTCTGATCAATAATAAAGATGAAAGTTTATGAAGGAGGTATTTAATTTTCGTTGAAGGATGAACTTTGGAAGAAGATTTTGAAAGTTTCCTATAGCATCACATCATCTCAAATCCTCCAATTGAGATCATCAGTTGACAAAAGTTTATTCAAAGTGATTTTCAAGCATATATTTCCTTAAACAAAATAACGTGAAATTCGTTCTTGTTTTTGGTTAATATTGTTACTGAATATGTTCTTTATTTTATATAAATAGAAATGTGAAATTAGAATATTGCTTTATAACCAAAAATATACATTTTTAGACACTTGCAATAAAGTGATACACACTTAAAATTATGAGAAAATAGAAAAATTAGTATAACTTTCAAAATATCTGTAAAAATTCCACGAAAATCTGGGAGGCACCGTGTTATGCACTTCCAATGTACCAAAGTTCACTTCTCTGCATATCATAGCAATTTTAAAATTTAAAAACTATTGACCTGCAATAAAGCGATACACAATGTTTATATATATATATATATATATATATATATATATATATATATATATATATATATATAGAGAGAGAGAGAGAGAGAGAGAGAGAGAGAGAGAGAGAGAGAAAGAGAGAAAGATACATATACGCGGTGCCTTCAATAAGTTTCCATTTTTATTGATAGTACACACAGGAAATTCTACTCCCCTCGAAGTGATTTCTTCCGGCTGCAATGAACTTGTTGTACCGTTGCAACAATTTCTGGAAAGCCCTATGGAAGTCCACCTGTGTGAGCATGTCAATGCCATTCGTCCGAGCATCTTTCATCTTCTCAATTTTCTAAGATTTTTCTTCAACTTAGGAAATAACCAAATGTCACAGGAAGCGAGGTCTGGACTATAGGCAAGCTGAGTAACTGTCTTGCTGCCAATCTTAGTCAAATAGCCTGTAACAAGGATAGAGATGTGGACTTGTGCATTTACACAAATTTTCTGCATCTTCATTTCCTCATACATAATTGTGGGTACAGTTGCTACACTGACATCACACTGTGCACTTATTGTCTCTATAGACATGAAACGGTCCTTATTTATGAAATTCTTTATTTGGCCAATCAACTCCGGTGTTCTGACTTCCTTACTGCTCCCACATCTCTCATCATCTTTCACAGACTCCCTGCCTTCCTTGAAACTCGTATGCCACTCAAAAGCTGATGCTCGATTCATGCAAGATGGTCCATTTCCAAAAGCAGTCTATATCATTCCATACGTTTTTGGCATTTTTTTCCAAGTTTAAAGCATAATTTTATTGCATATCGTTCTTCTAAAATCTCCTCACGTCCAGATTACAGTTTTGAAATTCATCAGCTGTAGCAATCAGGCTTTAGTAAGCTGTATTACAATTCCTACTGTAGTTGTTTATTTGAACTTGAAATCATAAAAATTGGTCAGTCATCTCATAAGATATATAGCAATAACATACTGCATTTTTAAGAGTCTATGACAATTTCAAATGCCTGTACAAAAAAGTCTGGAAACTTATTTAAGGAACCTTGCATATGTTCATGTCCCAGTGTGTGTGTGTGTGTGTGTGTGGGTGTGTGTGTGTGTGTGTGTGTGTGTGTGTGTGTGTGTGTGTGTGAGGGGGTATAAACCTTTCTAAGTTGATCATTCTGGTAAAGAAAATCTTAAGCTGCTGAAAATACTTAATATAAGTATTCCGCTTATGCTGATAAGTCACTTTGTTTTATCAAAACGTTTTATGATTTCCATTACATCTTGCATGAAAACACACTTGTCTATTAATTCAAAGGAACTGTGATACAGCACAACAGTTTATCTGTGGATGACTATATAAAATTAAATAAAGTATTTAAAACTCTTAGAAATTCTCATATATAGTTCTCCGTACAAATGATTTTACTATCTTTTAGAGAAAAGGAAAAGCTCAATATCTTTACACATGATAAAATAGAGCTTAATAATTGAATATAAAGTGAAATTAAAATCAAATTTTAGAAATTGGAACCATTCTATGATAATTGTGTCTACCAGTGTTATCTGCTGAAAAATGTCTCTGGTTGATCTTACAAATTGCTTAATTTTAACATCTTAAAGAAAATAAAAGAGAAAATATTTAAAACATTTCATTTCGCAATACTCTTCTGTTTATTTTCTTTAAGACCTAAAATACATTTTTGAATTTATTAATGTGCGAATTATTACTGTCAATTTATCGAGTGCTGCTACAATAGAAATATTTTTTTTTTGTGATGTGTAATCTTTCTCGGGTGGATTTTCTATTTTAATGTAAATAATAATGAAGTTTAATAATGATTGGAGTTTCTGAATAATAAGTAAATGAACATCAGTCAAATATTAAAAAAATATTATGTAATTTTGCAGATATTGTTTTTTTTTTTTTCATGAAACTTCCTATTTTCATGGGAGACAACTTTTGTATTTCTTAGCCTATCTATAAGATTTATGATCACAATGTATCAATCGACATGAAAATGTAATAAGCATTCCTTTGCCGTTGTTTTGTCATCCTAATGAATTTGTCGTCTATTTTTTAATAGTTAGCAACCTCTTATCTAATATGGATTGTGTATGCTATTTGGAGGTTCGTGATATTTGTATGTCATTCATTATATCATACAAGTAGGGTTGTTGCATTAAATATTTTATTCTGTTGAGCTGTTGGTCGCGCGATATTGGAGGGTTTATTAAGCCTTTGCTCATTTCTTGTAGATCTGACTGGTTTGTCAATGATTATCTTTGTCTGATTTTTGTCTTTCTGTATTGATCAGAGTTTAATATCCAGGATTTTGCTTCTTTAATCTTTGATAAGGCTGGGAATTTCACACAAGAGAATGGTTAAATTCATGAGGTTTGTTTTCTAATTGTACATTGTCACCAGCTGTTAAATAGCGTAGTATGGTTGCAAAAAAGGAAACAAATCAGCATAAACGTTTTCGGTGAGACAACAAAAAGAAGAAACGATTGATTTTAAAAGGATTGTATTATATTAAAAATTACACAGAACAAAGGGTCTCCTTTGTTGACTGGAAAGACGTTAGTAAGCCTATCAAAGGGAAAGTGAAAATTGCTTATGGACAAGGGATATCAAGAAGTGGTCGGCAGTGTGGATTGAGTTGCGGAAGGGTTTGTGATGAGATATTCCAAATGAGTGCCCCAAAAACTGTGTATTAGGATCACTGTTACAAAATGTTGATGATCACAAAAGAGCTCTAAATGTTAAGAAACAAAATCAGATAAACCACTCTACAATTTTTGTTGATCCTATTTCTTTGAGATAATTTCCATCGTTTGTTTGTTAATTCAATTTTATCTAGTTATTTAATTAAGAATTGTAGAGGCCTCTGCACAAATAGATTTAAAAAAAAATTTTTACTGGTCGTTTTTCTATTAGATAGAATGATATTCATGTATAGTCTGAATCAGAAAGAGATCTGAAGTGTTGCAAGACTTAATAAGAAGTTATTTAAAACAAATGCAAAAAAAAAAATAATAAAACACATCAATGCAAATGAAGTTTAGATTTGCAACAAATATGAGGAATTGCCACTGTTAAACTAATAAAAGAAAAACAGCAAAAATTACCGCCATTATTGACAGCACATCCTTTAAAAATAGATTACTTTATTCATTAAGTGTGACATTTTCGATTGTACAATAAATGTCTGCGCTGTTACAAACTGTATTTACATTTAAAAGGTTATTCCCGTTTGTTCACATTAAATAATGAAGTCTATTGTATGTTATGTTTCTTCATCCTTGACATTTATGGGTTTCAAATTTTCTTTTTTTTTTTCCTTTATTGATTTCACTTGTTTGCCTTGTAATAAGCTTCCTTCTCGACTCAATCTCTACATATGCAGAGGTGTTTAGAGTAACAGTCTACAAGCAGTAACGTTTTAATACTTTTAATCTTTTTGTTGCATTTTGTAAACAATATATTATCATATCATTTTATTAATGCCATTTCTGATTTCATGCCATAAAATACAACTTTGGCTCTCAACGTGTATTCTGATCTAACTATAATTTGGCCTGTTCATTCTAAGTCTACTGTTCTTGCTTAATCTAAAGAATTAACTGTTTTTAGAAGCTCTGTTAATATATTCTCTGAAGGAGTCAATCTTTACATACACCAGAGTCGATCTCTATAAGTTTCTCTACTAGAAGCAGACACGTTTTCTATCTAAAATACTCTACATGAAAGCATGCACGCGATCGATTCAGTTCAAGTTGTAAATCAATTTATGTAATAGATTTTGTCAATATGCTTCTCTAATTTCCTTAAATCATTCACATTTCATATGCGTATGACTCACAGTAAGGTATTATTCTTTAAAAATCTTTGTAATGGTTAGGGTTGGGTTTCATTCGACCTTTGTTTGGACTATTTTCTAAAAAGGTTTAAACCAATCTAAAGTCGAAAGCATCTCTAAAAACGCCATACACTGACACATTTAGATAAATATTAGTGTGGTGCAAAAACAATATCGTTTTCTCTCCTATGTTACTTTTATATATGATTTCTGAATTAATTCATTGATATATTAGCCATGTTATATATCGTTTTGAAGTGCGTTGTTTTACTCTATCGAATCGTGTTATTCGTTACCGTTCTCAATCTTTTCATTCATTTTTTCTGCAGGCTTTTCTACACTCCTTCTGTGCAACTAAATACGACCCATTTCTCGAGCAAATTGTGACATGTGATGAGAAGTGAATCCTCTACGACAACCGGTGACGTTCGACACAGTGGTTGGATGCTGGAGAATCTCAACAACACTTCCCAAAGCCGAAATTGCACCAAAAAAGTTTATGGTGAGTGTTTGGTGGTTTGTGGCCGATCTCATCCATAACAGCTTCTTAAATCCAGGTGAAACGATTACGACGGAGAAGTACTAACATGGAAAGAGTAGATATCCTTTGTGTGTAGGAAGCTGACCTACTTTCAACCTAGGAGTAGTTAGATATGTTATTTTGTGTTTTGTTTATATTTTGGATATTATGTTAGTTTTATTTATAAAACCTTTTCTAATATGAATATATATGTTTTATTTTATTTCATTTCATAAAGGATATCTACCTTTCCCATACACACAAGGATATCTACCTTTCCCATAAAAACACACAAAGGGAAAGGGTGAACCTGATGTCAACTGTACCTTTGCCCTGCAAGTGCCCGACCATTGGCTGATTAGGATGGATGCGGTTACAACTAAGAAGCTAATTGGCTAACTAGAAAAGTCAATACTATGAGTTTACATCACAACTACAACGTTTCGCACAAGCCTGACGAATTCTCACGAGAATACTGTGTAGCTTAAAATGTCATATATATTTTCATAACTTACTATACGGCATAATCTCATTGGCACACTGGTTCTCGCCAGATCACTGAAGTTAAGCAACAATAAACCTGGCCAGTACCAGATTGGTGACCATTTGCAAAGGTTGGACACTGTTTGTACTGTGTAGAGACGTAGAAATTTTTAGGTTGATAGCTTGAGGTACGTTTAATTCACTGGAAGAGATGTATCTCCAGTTTTCGTTAAAGCATGCATCTAGGAGAAAGAAAACTCTGATGTAAAACCTGAGGTCTACTGTCTGCTCTATCTTGTGGTAGCCATTGCACTAACAAAGATTAACAGTTGTATCAAAAAGTGCAGTTGGTTCTGCACAAAGTCTTCACAATTATAAACAGATTTCTGAGCAATTTAAGTTGTTGTGGTGGAGCTCATATGTCGACATCAATGGAAGGGTTTATCATACACACACACACTGGTAGCGATTTTGCCATTTCAGAACTCATCAGCATTGCTAAATATAGTGCATCATTTAAAAATCAAATGCCACATCACTTCAAATCAATACCAGCAATATTGGGTATCTTATCTGAGCTAAAAGGCCTACAACAGCTCGCAAAACCTGCTGCTCCAACATCCAAATCCAAACTACCCCAGTCTCTGAAAATCAACTTTTTTATTCAAAATCTGAGAAGATCACAAACATATAAAGAGAAGTAGCAGCCATTTTTTTTCTTTTCCTTTCTTTTTGCTTGCCATCAAACACTACAGGCTGCATAAAAATAGGTTTTCAAATCACAAGGATCTCATACTTTATTTTATCGCCTTCTATAAAACTAGTCGATCTGAGTGATAAGGATTTTTTTTTTTTTTACACAGTGATCACCACTTATCAAGGCCCGGAAGCCATTCAGGGATAAGGGTTATTGTAAGTACAGTACGTTAGTGTGGAGATTTGATGAAGTGTTTACTTAAGGGGGCGGTTCATTAGGAATTTGTTAACGTTGGACTTGAACACATCCAAGTTGTAGTCCAGTGGGAAGCAGGCAGACGGAACAGAGTTCCACAGGCGTGCAGTTCTAAGAAAGAAGCTTTGTTCATGGAATCCGTGTTTTGATTTAGGCACAGATATAGAGTGGGGAAATTTTTCACAGTGGATTCAGCTAGACGGGTGTTTTTCGTGAAAGATTGGCAAGGGGGGGGACCAGAGATTGGAGTTCAGACGAGCACCTGCCATGGAAATAACGATAAAACAAGGATAGGCTCGCAACGTCTCTTTTGTGGGAGAGAGGTTGCAGGGTAGAGAAAAGGGCATCCCCCACTAAGCCACGAAGTCTATTTTGTACTCTGTCAAGGCAGGATAGGCTGTTTTTAGCAGCTCCTGCCCAGATATGGCAACAGTATTCCATCCATCCTCTAGTCTCTCTTCTGCTCTCTGACTTTTTATTAAAGTCTATGGATTGGCCTACTGACATTTGGATATGAATGGACTACCATATATATCCCACAGATGTTAACATTTTGATGTTAGGATCCCTGAATATTATCAGACAACAGTTGGCAATTTTTCTGAGCATTAAATTCTGTCATGCATCTGACATTCTCAGGAAATTCTTCTATATCATTATGTAAACAAAAGATCTAGTGGTGTCTTTTGCCAAGTAAAACAATAAAACAAAAATATTTATGATAATGTAGATTATGTCTCTATGCTTTGAAGGGTTTTATTGTTTCCTTCTCAAATGCACTTGTTGTAGACATGATAGATATTTTGTTTAAGAGTAGTTATGCAAGGATTATACTAGTAGAGAAAGGCATATTTTATGCCATGTAAGAAAAAGATGAAATGTTATTTTAAATATTTTCAGGGTTTCGAAAAAGTACGTTACTCCATCGCTGTTACCATGTCACAATTGAGAATAAGGAAACAGTTCGACTCTATTGAAATACTCTTTATTCAAAAGACAAGTAAACAATTGTAAATTAAGAGAAAAGATGAGTCTGTATATCAGCATGAAGGGACAGAAATGGAAGTCCAGTCAGTACAGTTACAAGAAAAAAAAAAAACTTTTAATAAACTAGTGTAATTGTATTACTTTTCTTATTATTCTTTATAAACAGTTGAAGCTGTAAAGTTTGCAAAGGTTCATCTATATTCTATATACATAAATGTTGTAGACCCATGCTAGGGGCCACAAATGAAAGAAACCACAAGTAGTGTAAAGTGTATAAAATATAATATGTATTTATCATAAAGAATACAGGAGCCACTAAAGTGGTATGAGAGGAACGTGTTCGTAGCATGCGGTTAAACATGGTATGAATGTTTCCATTTAGTTTCTGAAACCAGTGGTATTCATAGGACTGGTTGATTTCACTTACTTCTCAAATAGGGGTGATTTGTACCCGACAACAATAAATGAAAATTATATAAGTCAAAAATAATTTATGAAATCTAAGTATTTCTTTTCTATATTGTATCTATTACTTTCCTGTTTGATAAAATAAAATTATTTTGTAATGTGAAATTGATTAAAAAAGTGAAACACCTCGATACAGATAAAAATTCATAGAAATATCTAATAATGTAATTAAAAAATCCAATTCTGAAAAAGGCAAACATTCACAGCAAAATAGTCACGAGCCATGTTTTTCTGAACGTTTGAAAAAACAAATGCTTTTTTAAGCTAGACAACTAGAATCTAAACTTGCCGGAAAGTCAAAAATCATTTTACATTATATTTATCTTATAAACAAAACCCTAGTCTAAAATCACAGCAAATTACAATATTTAGAATGTTAAAGATTTCAGTAATAGGTGAAGAAGGTATTATAGATGTTAACATCTAGTGAATTTGATATGCAAAATGCTGATTGAAAGAAAAGGATCTCGACTGAAATAAGCAACCTCAACATACAAAAGTGGAATTCATGTAGACTAAAATCAAAAAGCTTTTCCACAAATTTAGATCCGATAAGCGAGTAGCTGACGAGCAAAAAAAAAAAAAAACTGCATCTTCCTACGTATGTCTTTCCCTTAGATTCCAATTTCACATGAAAAGTATAAATATTTGTCCGCCTTAGCCACATTTTTGAATCGTCAATCTAATATAATATGGATTTGGTGAAATTCGCTTTGCACGATTCTTACAGCAAAATTCACAAAAACTCTACCCCTTTTACTCCCAAAAGGTAAGTCTTCAACATAAGTAAAATTACTCTGCCCTGTCTGTTATGTCTGTAGTAGTAAAGGGGCGGTGGCTTTCCCAATATGGGCAAGGTTGGCATGAACCCGAAAATGTTTTTATGTAAAGAAAAAATAGTCAAGATTGTCAAATAATTATTGTTATTGTCTCTGCAGATGAACCATTTCACAAGGCAATCAATGACACTAGTCAGGTGATGTGAACATAATATGATTTGGCTCATTCAAACCAATGTCTTCATCTTATAAGTTTGACGTGTTGGTGATCATATTATTTTCATATCTCGTGTAAGTTGTTTATTCTCTGTATCATCCTATTTAGTGCTTTCGGTGATCCTATTATTTTCGATTCTAGTTTGTATTGTACTTATTATTGCTGTTTCTTTGTTCCTCTCCATTTCTGAAGATCGAAAGGTTTATTCCTCGATCACTATTTACTTGCTCCCCCACCCACATGCACAAGAACAGTGTTAGACACAAGGTCAGTTTTTAATATTTTATTATACATGCCTCAATCTAGAAGGATTTACCTTCACTAACTAAGGAGAGAAATGGGATATTGTATTGAGATTATATTGAAATGAGATATTATACCAGATGCTACACTTAGCTCCTAGCCAAAACGATAAGGAAAAGACAACTCTTGAAGTGAGCTAGACAGAAGGCTCAAATTCATAAAAACAACAATTAGATAAAGCAAACGTTTTGCAAAGTCAAGAATCGTTGGTTCAGACGGAATGTTCTTACACAGCAAACTACCTGGAGAGTGGGCCAATAGCTTACAATAAAGTCGATTAGTAAAATGAACCTTTGCTGGTATAAAGTGACAACAATGAGTTAATAAAATACAAGAAATAATATTTTAAACAAATATAAGAATGTGGTGATCATAAATTAAATTCACATCTTGTGGTTGTCAGTCAACCAGCTAAAACCAAACTTCTTACTGTCACGTCGATAGTCATTCTTAACAGATGATGTCAAAGGCTCGTTCTGCCATCTTAAAACTATAACTTTAAATGGCTTCACGTGGTGGTGAACAAAAGAACTCATCTCGTCTCTTGTTCTTTAATTATTTTGCCAAATTGACTTTCATAATTTCTAAAATGAGCATGTGCAATCGGATTTTGATTGATCGAAAAGTGGTGCTCGAGTTTTGTTTATTTTTATTTAAAATTTTGTGGGTTAAGGTTAAATCCTATATGATAGTATCCATTCTTTGACTTTTAACATTGAGGAAAGCGTCTAGATTGGGTCCTGATGAAATGACAGATACAATAAACCCTGCAGGTCAATATTTTTTTAAATTTTGAAATTGCTATGAAACGCAGAGAAGTAAAATTTGCTGCAAAGGAAGAGCATAAAAAGCTGCCTATTCAAAGTAATTTTGAAGCATGGGAGTTATGGTGATAAATAAATATTTCCTTAAACAAAATAATGTGAAATTCGTTCTTGTTTTTGGTTCATATTGTTACTGGATATGTTCTTTATTTCATATAAATAGAAATATGAAGTTAGAATATTATTTTATTACCGAAAATATCAATTTTTAGACACTTGTAATAAAGTGATACACACTTAAAATTACCAGAAAATAGAAAAAGTAGCATAATTTTTAAAAAAATTGTTTAAATTCCACAAAAACCAGGGAAGTAAGGCACCGTGTTATGCTCTTCCAGTGTAGCAAATCTCACGTCTCTGCATTTCATAGCAATTTTAAAATTTAAAAAAAAAAACTAGACTACCCGTGACCCGTTGGGTCAGTATGTTATATTAGCTATGGCATTCATGTATGAGCGTAACACTTGTGACGTAAAGAAAATAGTTTTTTTTTTTTTTGACATAACAGAAACATTTCTATGAAAGTATATTAAAATGAAAAATCACGGACGGATCACTCAAACATGAAAAAAATCCTCCCTATTCGTGTAAAGCTACCTATTTTTCCGATTAATCGCTCAAAAATCGAAAATTAAACATGATTTTCCTACGAATCGAACGCCGACGAAAGTCATTTAGCAGCAAAAACGCACATGAACCTACCGATGAGAAATATAAGAATGAAAAACGCATATTGAAATCCTTCAACCACGTTATAGAAACTTAAAATCTAAAAAGAAATAATTAATAAAACCTGAAGCAAAAAAATAAAACCGAAATAAATAAAATAAAATAAAACTAATATTGAAACAGATTAGTAAATGTGTCAACAAATTCACCGTTCTCACACAACTATTTTGTATCTAAAAATGTAAACAAAAAATAAAAAAGAAGGAAGGAAGGACATGGACGGATAGAGTAGTAGTAGTAGTAGTAGTAGTAGTAGTAGTAGTAGTAGTAGTAGTAGTAGTAGTCTTGGCTTTACTACAATTGTTCTTATGTTTGTCAACGGGTTAAAGTTGTTTAGTTGTAGGAAAATAGCGACAGTATAGTTGTAATAAAGAATAGTTGCAAAACACCCCCACTCTTCCCATGTTAAATAATAATTTCGAAATGATAACGTTAATATTTCAGTGCGCAGGTCAAAATCTGCAAAAGAGGCGATTTGTGTTTATTTGTTTACGTTGTTATGGGTTAATATTTATGCGCGCATGCGCAACCGGATGTAGTAAACCGGAAAGTTGGTTACATCACTCGTTACAAGATCATTTGAGTTTTATAATTATATAGATTGACCAGCAATAAAGCGATACACAGCGTTTAGAATCTTGTTTAAATTATTCTGTGTCGGTTAGGGTTAGCGACATACCGTAAACAGAGAGAACTCTTTAAAAAAACCTAATATATATGATCTATTACATATATGTGATGTCTGTTTGTTGTTCTGTCTCTGTCTGTCTGTCTCATTCTCTCCTTCTCTCTCTCTTTCTCTCTCTCACACACACTCTCTCATAAAAACATACACATGAACACACACGCACACTGACTATATAGCCGAGGATGCAAATCAAATAATTTTAAGTTAAGATTCTTAATTAATCCTTTAAAGATCAATGTTAGCCCGCTTATCTGCCCTTAACTTTTGTCACTTCTTGCAATAGTCTCCTACCAATGAAACATTCCTTTTAACACAACAACTTGTTCGGCTTATCAATTCAAAGCATTTTAGAATTTTTTTACAGCCGTGTAAGAAATAACAGTGACAGTGCATATTGTTCTTACTCTTCGAATCTCGATTTGACAAACGCAGTTTCATTTAACCAATCAAAATAAAAGAGATATTCATCTCTAAATGGTTTCCTATCAATAAAATATCATTTTAGCTCCTTGTTCGACATCGAACAGTTACTTCCACCACAGTACAAGAAAAATGAGATTACAAAAACGGATCAGAAATTCGGATAAATAATAACATTTCTACCAGGCTTGTATAGACATAAAAATAGAATAGCACATGTTCACTCGTTAATCCACAAAGTAAGAAAATGTTTCCTCATATTTTCTTCTCTTAAACATTCGCCATGACAGCTTGTTAGATATTTCCGCCACTTTCCAAGTTGATGCAGTTCGAACCTTGTTATGACAATGAAATGATCCTTACACCAATCCAAGCTTTATTTTAAAGGTTTTAAGCATGAAATAGACAACATCAAACTTAATTATCTTCGCCTTCGACAAGAAATAAGCATCTACTTTTTGATGGATGAAGCACGGACTTACGTTAATTATTTTCAATAATATAAATACGCCCACGGTGGAATTTTCGTGTGGCCAAACACAGGCTGCTATCATGAAACGAGTCGCCATCGATCTTTTTAGATTCGACATGTACTTGAAATCAACCCAGAAATCCTTAATTAAGGAATGGGAGAAATTTGATTGTCGCCACAATGTTAGGCAGTGCAGAGACGAAGGAATTCACCTGTAAACAAATTGTAGCTATTCGCGTTCTGTTAAAATAAATGAGTGCACACATGGTTCGTTCGGAAATCGATAAAAAGTTTACAGAGTGCAGATACTGTGGCAGAAACCAGTCCTCAGGAGAATGCCCGGCGAGAGGAAAAGGATGTGTTATACGTAATAAATAGAACACTTTCTTTGTTTAAAGAGGGAAATAAAAAAGCAAAGAGATAAAGAAAGTATTCGTGATTTTTTTTTTTTTTTTTTTGTAAATTTGGAAGTTATTGAAAGATAAACAGAACTTCGTGTAATGACAAAGAAACACAAGACAATGCTTCCTTTTAGTATGACCATTTTTCCCTTTTTCAACCAGATTAGTCAATATCCGAAGTGTTATTGTCATAGACAAGTGTTCATAAAATTTCTGGATTGTATCAGGAAAATTTGGAAAATTCTTCGATCAAATATTGAGATAACGGTTTGCTTTTGCCTATAAAATTGTTTATCTGTGACAAGTTTGCAACATTGATGCTGTGTGCTGTGCTTACCAGAAAATTGATGGACACTTAAAAAATATATGTAAATATAATGCCATGTGTTTATTGTTGAGTATCGACGTATAATAGAGTTAACGAAAATCGCAGAGGCTTGGATACAAAAATAAATTGACAGGATTCAAAATCTCGGATACTCTAGGCTGCCATATCAAAAAGCGAAATAATTAATATCACATTTTTGGACACATACGCATCCACAAACTGCCACACCCATTCCGGTATGTCGTCTACTCAACTTATTGTATATCAGTTACCCTTCTGCTGTGTATTATTTACGATGTATTTTCCCGTTTTATGTAAGCGACATTATTGCTTATGCAACATGTGGCGTACTTGTTTTTGTTTTTTTGTTTTTTTTGTTGCATCTTATTCTTCTGGCCAAACGTTATTGCCACCTACAAAATGTAATATTCTGTTTAACTCATCTCCACTGGGAGTAGCAAGGTAATTCTGATGACAGATTTTTAACATTCTTCACTGTCCGATTTTCCAAAAGGAACACGAGTGCACATTTTTGTTGCACCTTTCTCTTCCTTATTCTCTGATCATCTATAACCGAGACATAATACACAATAAAGGAAGAAAAGGTACATTAAATGACTGAGTGAGTCTGCAATTAATATATAAAAATATAATAAAAATTATAAATAAGTCTATAAAGTCTATTTCTTTTATGCGCTTAACAATGTCGTCAATCAACAGGTTTTAGGAACATTATGCACACACACACACACACACACACACACACACACACACACACACACACACACATATATATATTATTCTTCAATTGAAATTCATTTTGGAGATGAGAATTATATATATTAATTTATTTTTATTTCGGACTATTATTCTCATCTTTATTTGTTGTTGTTTTCATCTTTATTGGTTGTTGTTCTTCACGACGTTTCGGCCAACTATTCCTCATAAAAAAAAAAATCATATACATCAGATACTTCTCTCATAAACAGAATATTTTATTATCCACCCATGCCAATAATAAAATAATTTGCAATTCCAATATCACATCACAAACTATAAAGCAAACATGAAAAACAACAAAAAAATTCCAAAACAAATCCATATCTAATGCATGTATATACGCACGCACACACACACACACACCACACACACACACACACACGCACATATATATATATATATATATGTATATATATATATATATATATCAGAGAGGCAGTAGCACTCTCTATATAGGGATGGCCCGTACACGCCTATATACGCCTACAAAACAAAACTATCCAAATCTCAACTAAAATCAACTTATAAGTTTCAAAAAGCACATATTCTTACAGAGAAGCGTCTTACGAATCCAGCGAGTGTCAGAATGTCGGTTAAAATGTCAAAAGAGAGCAAAAAAAAAAGGGTACAAAAATGGCCAATTGTTCTTCTTTCTTTTTTGTTCTTCTTCTTTCTTCTTTCTTTTGAGACGATGTATCTCGGTGTACGAACGGTCTCTGACAATAGTTCAAGCATCAATCGACTGCTCTTTACACGGAGAAGTGCAGTGACCCATCGCTTTTTAGCTAACTCCATAATTAAATAAGATTACGTGTAATAACAAGTTTTAAACACTATATACCCAATGTAGACAGACCACTTCGAACACGGAACTTCTCTCAAAAGGGACAGCTCCAAATAATATACCGGATGCTCACAGACGTTCCAGTTTGCCAGTGGCCTATATTTCTTGGACGCTGAATATTTGAGGTGAACGTTAAGGTGTTTTTCTTTAAACAGTAACCCACCAGCGTTAATGAAACCACGAAATCTTTATCTCAGTTGATCAAAATTGTTATAAGAGTAATCTATCAGCAAGTACGACGTCAAAAAACAATGTTATAAAAACAAATAATTCTTCAGATTTTGGACTGTAAAATATGTACAAAATGTCAATGCTGTGACCAGGATTCGAACCTAGGTTAGCACGGCCACAACGTGGTGTCCTAACCTCTAGAGGATCACGGCTAACACTGACGTCTGTCGCTCTTGGCAGAAAGACACATGACTACTGTCAAACTATTGAAAAATAAGGAGGAAACTTGAAATTCTCACGCATGCACAAAAATACACTATAGCAACCATTGTTAAATGCAGCTGAATCTCTTCGCTCGCTAAGAAAAGTAGATCAGACCAGTTCTTCTAAGAACTCACCAAACGCCAAAGGAAATAAGTTAAATTAACCGCAAAAGAAACTGCAAGAAAGTCATCTTCTAAGAACTCACTGGAAGCTGACCAAAAAGAATCAAAATCCAAGCCCTAGCCACAAAAACAACTAGATATTGTGGCTACTATACACAATCTACTAATAAAAATAAGTAAGTTTTCTAAAATAAACTACAATAAATTACCCAAGTAACCTCACACTGTCACTGATTAGGACTCCATATAAAGATAACAACTACACTATTGCTGTATATACCGTTCCACACTTTAACTATTGGTGACGGGGCAGTATCTCAATTCTACGAGAGTTGTCTTGCTATAAGATAAGTGATATTATAGTAAGATACACATAAGTGTTATATGTTTACATTTAATAAAAAATGCCAAAGTCAGCACGTAGTAAAAAAGCTCAGAGAAATATAGACTATGAAAAAAAACAAAGTCAAGGTATTATCTGAGCAAAAAGAATACTATCAGAAAAATGCTGAAATAATAAAAATTAAGTATCATGCAAATCCTGAGGCAAAGAAGGCTGCCTCTCGTGCTGACTCAAAAGCACGGTATAACACGGATCCCGAGGGGGAAAAACTGCCTCACGTGCTTTTTATAACAAAGAACCAGAAAAAAAGAAGGCTGCCTCACGTGCTGACTCAAAAGCACGGTATAACAGGGATTCTGAAGAGAAAAAAGCTGCCTCACGTGCTCTTTATAACAAAGAACCAGAAGAAAAGAACGCTGCCTCACGTGCTGACTCAAAAGCACGGTATAACAGGGATTCCGAGGGGAAAAAAGCTGCCTCACGTGCTCTTTATAACAAAGAACCAGAAAAAAAGCAGGCTGCCTCACGTGCTGACTCAAAAGCACGGTATAGCAGGGATTCCGAGGGAAAAAAGCTGCCTCACGTACTCTTTATAACAAAGAACCAGAAAAAAAGAAGGCTGCCTCACGTGCTGACTCAAAAGCACGGTATAACAGGGATTCCGAGGGGAAAAAAGCTGACTCAGGTGCTCTTTATAACAAAGAACCAGAAAAAAAGAAGGCTGCCTCACGTGCTGACTCAAAAGCACGGTATAACAGGGATCCCAAGGGGGAAAAAGCTGCCTCATGCACAAACTATTATAAATATAAACATCAAAAACTGCCAAATCTTTGCCAAAACGCCAAAGAATGAACCAAGAAAAATTTAATAGTGAAGGTATGAACATTTTAGAACTTTATAATACTCTAACTGTTTTATCAGAGAGGCGGTAGCACTCTCTATATAATATAGAACCGATGGAGGACCAAGAGGCAACTCCTAAGGCCCAAAACCCAAAGACCTAAAACCCAGCAGGAAGCGACCTGCTACTAATGGAGGCGGCAATGAGCCACCTCCTAAAAAAGACAATACTATCATGAATGTAAGTTTAAAAATAAGACTGTACGTAAAAATACTAATTAACAAGAATAAAAAAGCATTGGAAATGCAAAAGGATATGCGGATGGTATGCCAAAAAGTATACAAACAAGATAGCGATGAATGGCTAGGCACATGGAAATAGAATTGCATCCAAAGTATAGCCCTATAGCTTTTTACAACCGTAATGATGGCACGGAATGAAGATTGGAGAAAAGCTATAGGGCTATACTTTGGATGCAATTCTATTTCCATGTGCCTAGCCATTCATAGCTATCTTGTTTGTATACTTTTTGGCATACCATCCCTATATCCTTTTGCATTTCCAATGCTTTTTTATTCTTGTATATATATAGTCCATGCCATAATTGTCATCAAATATATGTTGGTGAAACTCAACAAGGACTAGGGAAAATTCTCATCTAAATGCATATAGCAAATGCCTAAATGTATTATTCTCGCATTCATTATAGTATGGCCATTTTTTAAACTTTAAACAATCGAAACTCATTAAATTCATTTTAAATAAATGTCAGCAAAATTTCTTGATTCAGCACTTATTACAATCTCAAACACAATTGAACAGCGTAACGGTTTCTACAATTTATCGCTTTTCATCAGTAAACTTATATTAAAAGAATAGAATTAAAATTTAGATACAGGTTAACTAACTCACACCACAATAATAAGCCAATAATAAAATAAAAAATTAATCAATCAATAAAGACACAAACATTCATTTCATGTGAGCATTAAACATTTTAAATTCTAAAGATTATATTAATTCCAAAAAGAAATCGAAACAGCATCACATCTTTTTCAATGCTGACGGCTATATGCCGTTCAAAAAAAAGATAAATACCTTTCACTTCATACCATAAATACTATACACACTTTGAATGCTAAGGGCTATTTTTTTTCGGAAATAGAACAAAAACATCCATTCCACATTAAAAAAAAACAAAATATATTGTCAAATATTGTGCAGGTGGTTTATTGCCTCCAATTAATCATCCCGAGAAAGTCTTGAAATGAAGAAGAAACTGTGAGGAACATATACTTTTGGTTTGTTTATTTTTCATATCTCCACTATGTTGGAATATTATTTGCATAACTTTCATAATTTATATATATACTAGCAGGGGTTACCCGGCGTTGCACGGGAGATCCGTCCACAACCTCGGAGAAGTTAAAATATAAATATATTGTATACACTATTTAACTCCTATTGTTCCCTTTCTGATGTATCTGTTCATTTAAACCTAAAATAATAAAATTGGTCCGTCATCTCACAAGATTTACAGTAATAATATACTGAAATTTCAAAGTTTGAATAAGTATAAAAGCCTGTAAGAAAAAGTCTGGAAATTTATTTAGCAAACTTATATCTGCTTTGCTATATCTATAGTGTGTACACATATTTAACATATACTGAGTTGCAAGTTATCACAGCAAATTTCATGCACATATTTTTCTATTAATATCCTGAAATATTGTTTATCCACAATATATGTGCAATCAAACATAATAATGAATAAAAAACCAAAGTATTGACATATTTCAAATAGAAATTTTATTTATTTATTTCAAGTTCTTTCAATAATGGATAATTATTTCAAAACAAGATTTGATATATATCGTAAAAAAACGATCCGCACCAAATGTTTCTGTACTTGATATCATCAAGTGGTGCGGCGCACCACTTGATGATATCAAGTACAGAAACATTTGTTCAAATATGATCTTTTGTAAATTAAAACAAAGCTATCATCTTATTAACACAACATTTTCTTGATAATATAAAACAATCCAAAATACAAAGTGTCACTACAGCGATTACATTAAGCGAACAAATTCATTGTCATGAATGATATAATTAGAAAAATAGAAACTGATTATCTTAAATGGAAGATGAAAATATATTCTTAAAGGGAAAGAATTATGATAACCGAAATGTTGTGGACAAAATTGCCATGATTACCAAGTATTTTATCTGTGGCAAAATATGAAAATTAGGTTATTGTAATGTCTCATTAGTGACTTGTTATCATCAAAATCCACCCCAAAGAATGTTCTTTCTTTACTTTGTTTATAAGGATTTACCAGAAAGTTGAAAGTAGTAATTGCGCTGAAAGCATGTCTAAGTACAAAGTTGAAACAATTATTAATTCATCTACACAACATAAACTGAAGTAAATCAAATTTGCAAAATAAAACTAAAATGTAGGTTAGGGTTAGAAAAAAAAAAGCAAAATGTGAAATTAAACTGTTTAGTTTGTATTGTGTAGATTGTTTAGTTACATTGTTAATGTTTGATAGCATCGAGAGTGTTCAGTGAAAATCTTAATTCATAACAAAAGTATCGAAATTTTATTGGATACACATTGATAAAAGTTACCTTTATTATAAAAAAAACACTCTCCGGATCCCCTGCACTATCCTAAAAAAGAATTAAAACACAAAAAAGGGAACTTTTATTCTTCAAAAAATGTGTACATTGTTATTGCAATTGTATTGTAAGAATCAGTGACTTATTTCTAATTTCATAAAAATCCCTAATTAGAAAGATATTTTTAGTAATAAAATATCTTTGAAACTTATCATGAAATCTTATACTCCTGTCAAAACACAGTCTCGATAGAGAATAATCAAAGGTCCAATTGGGATGTCATTTGCTATAAATACAAAAAATGAAAAATACACAATTCACTTTTTTATTCTTACATACAGACTTTATAATTAAAGAAAAAGTACTGAAAAAGTACATGTAAAAATAACAAAAGGAGAAACATGATTTTTAAGAAATAGGTAAGAACTTTCCCTGAAATCTTCCTATTGTTATGGTAAAATGTTGACCAGATAGGAATTATTCCTTTACAATGTCGTGGCTTGCTTCCTGTTAACCTATTTAAAAGTGAAAATGCCAAAAGTCTTTTAAAAAGTTAGGATAAAAATATGTAATAAATTACTTTAATTTCCATTAATTCAATGTGTGTATTGTAAGAAAAATCTTGGTCTGAAATAGGTTAGAAACTTACCATAAAATTTGCGTCGATTCTATGCAATTATTTTACTTAATGTCTGAAGAAAATGCATATTTATAAAACGGAAGGAACTGTACCACTTGATGATAGCAAGTCGGCACACAATGTTAGTGCAGAAATCAAGTATTTAAATAATAATCAAAAATTGTTATTCGATGAGGGTACACTAAAAGAAAAACAAACGTGTCTTTGAAACTTTGACCTCCTCAGCAAGGAACCAGAAAGGCTAGAAGATGGTGCGCAAGTGCTTAGTCTGCAGGTCTGAAAAGAGAATGACATCCTATGTTGAAAATGATAGAACAAGGTCCCGGACATGCTCCACGTTGCTACATGGTGAAGCTTCTCTGTGTAAAAAGTTAGCTAGGCACCTCTTTGTGGGCGGCTGGCTTCATGTTGCAGTGGCATTCATCAAGCGGAGAGCATTCAATATTACCACAAGGTGGGATGATGAAGTTCATGATGCTCTTTTTAACGCAATGCTCGAGGAGGTCCTTATCAGGGTGCGCGAGTAAGACCCAGCATGGAGCAGATGGTGCATCGATGGCCATGACCAGTGTGTGTGTTGATGCAAGCTCTCTTGCCACTGGCATGTTGCTAATCTATGATGGAGTTATGGTGGAGGATGGTTGCTGGCTACGACCAGAAAAGAACTTCCAGTATATAAACCTGCCAGAGCTCGATGCCGTCATCAAAGGGATAAACTTGACAATCCTGTGGAAATCGACAACCCTGCAACTGTTCACCGATTTTGCCTGTCCACAAGTGGATTTCAGATACCCTTACCAGGAGGGCTAGGATGCAAACCAAAGCCATGAGCGAGATGTTCATCCAATGGCAGCTTGACACAATTGTGAGGCTGGTACAAGAATATGTGCTGTCAATGGAGATGTCCCTGGTTAAATCCAGCCTGAACAAAGTAGATTGTTTGACAAAGGTACCCCAAAGATGGCTTGACATTACTAAGAGAGCCATTGAACCCATACAATTTACCTGCACTGTGTCCGTGAGCCCCATTCGATTTAATCGAATCAAAGAAGTTCACCAGAAAAGAGGGAACTCTGGGATCAAACAGACCTCATATTCGCTAATTTGGTTGATTCAGGAGTGCAGAAGGCAGACATGAGGAGAGTGGTCAAAAGCTGTGTGGCTTGCCAATCTATCTATCTAACAGAAACGGGATCATTGAGAAAAACCACAGGTCTGTCAAGACGATTGCAGCCAGAATGGGCTGCATGGTGTCTGAAGTAGTCTACCTGTACAACGTGACTCCAAAGGATGATCATCATCCTTCACAGTGCCAGCTGACGCATTGTACAGGTATCCTGTCAGGGTAAAAAGCATAGAGACCAACCCGTTACCTGATCTAGAAACAACCGGAGATAGGCTGAAGAAAGGGGATGTCGTCTGGATTAAAAACTGACATGGCAAATGTACAATGAGGTACAGAATCGGGCACATCACTGAGGTGATCAGCAGTGTGAGTCGACAGCTTGCCCCTCACATTAGGGACCTGCGGCTGGCAATGCAGTTGTAACCACCGCTGGACGGCACGAGTGAATCAAAGTCGGAGATCAGTGAGGCATCGCTCTGATTCACACCAGTTTTATCCAAAAGTGACTCAGACATCAGTAGCCTGACCAGCGGATGCAGTTTTGTTTTCGACCCACAGACCACAGACAAGAGCACAAGTGAAAATGAGGAATGCATCGTCCCTCCACTTCGAAGAAGCACCCAGTAAAGGTGACCACCACCTCTGTGCCATTGCTGTGATCATGAGATCAGAGAGGGTGGGGGAGGAGTTGGGAAAATAGAGAAGGCCTACCACAAAAACGTGCTCGTGTCTGTCTGTAGTCTGGGCTGAGATGGAAAAATGAAAGGTTCTAAGATGGCGACCATGGTCTTTTAATATCCATGGTCTCGAACAGTTCTCGAAAAATAGCCTCTCATACATGATTTTGAGGTGTGCCCGGACACCATAAAAGCAGCTTGCTGGGGGGAGTGGGCAAAAATGTTCAGACCTGTATAGAGTGAACATCGTCAGACTTTTCCGAACTTGTTTACATTGGACTTGAAGGCAATGATATTGTAGTCAGTCAAGAAACAAGCTAGCAGAACAGTGTTCCATAGGTGGGAGTGCTAAGAAAGAAGTGTTCAGACCTGTGCAGAGGGAACATCGTCATGCGACTCAGACTTTTCCGATTCACAATCTCAACAGAATAGGAAGATGCATGCAGGACAAGAAGATGGTATGGTTATCACATTGAAAGAATGTATGAGAGTTCTAGAGTTAGTAGATGTACCTATTTACTATGCCTCCCCACGGGACAGAGTTAGACACCAGGGTCGTTTTTTAACGTGGAGAAAACGTACAAAAATAAAAAAAATTGTCTCAGTCCTGAAGGACTGATCCTCCACCGAAAGAGAATAAGAAATGGAATTGCATCATCTGAAGAACAGAGCAGTGTAAACAGAAGTGTCAGTTAACCGGGAACTGATCGGAGGAACTGATTGGAGGAAGTGATACTGATGGATTAGAGAGAAAAATGATAAATAAAAACCTGGCTACTTTTAGTACTCAATTTTTAAAAGTCATTCAACAAATCCATCATTCTTGTTAGGAATAGCAAAAGGCTCAGGTCAATCACAATGTATATTGATGAATGTAACAGAGTATCGACTAGCCAAATGCGTCTTTAGATAGAGTCAGAAGATATCTAAAATAAGCTTAGTGAAGTGTAAGGGAGGCAACTCCTGCATATGTAGTTTTGTATCTGACATTGAATACATTTACTTACAAAATCATTTAACTCTTTAAGCAAATACTACCAGAAATATTTCTGTGTAGTTTTTCTCCAAGCTCACCTTATGCCATATTTTATGGTGTGTCCACTCTACAGATAATCATGAACTCTTTCATTTGCTATTAAAAAAAAACGAGAGAATTTGTCTCTAGGCGTTAGCACACACGTTATGTACATTCGTGGCAATCGAACTGACGTATAACCACACTCTTTATTAATTATTAATTACTTTTCTATTACATATATTTGTTTATACAAAATACTGAGTTGTGTTTTTCTTTACAGGACCACAACACTGGTGATGATGAAAATTAAGAAACTCAAATCTTTGTCAACAATACTGGTGACAAGAAAATTTAGGGAACTCGAATATTTATCACCAACAACACTGGCGACCAGGAGAATTAAGAAATTTGAATCTTTGTCACAATCAACAATGACGATAAGAAAATTGAGGAACTCGAATATTTGTCACCAGCAACACTTGTGACTATGGTTTATTAATATCATGCTCTCAGATATATAATTCGTTGCAATGACAGCAGACGACTGACGTGTCGATCACCCCTCTCCCCTCTTGTTTTTCCTTAATCATTTTTTCTCTAACTTTTTAACCCTTCCTTTACCTTCACGATAACGTCTGACCTTATTTCGATGACAGCCAATAACTAATATCTTGCTCTTTTTATTGAACACTATGAACAACCCTCTTTGAAGTCAATGGTTTTTACTGTTGAATATATTTAACCTGGAACACACACACACACACACACACACACACACACACACACACACACACACACACATATAGGATAACCTGTGGCAATTCCTTACCATACATTTTGTTTGTTGAATTCTGATTCTTGGGTAAGACATGAACGCTTCATATCGATTTTTAAAACCTACAACCAGTTCAGTTCTCATACAACATACCAAGAACTAATAGAATCAAACAAAAAAGTGGAAAGGTTGTCTTTGAAAACATTGTTGAATACATATGAAAATGAGATAATTCCATACCCTCCATTTGACAATTGCATAATGTGGTAAACATCAACATATTAAGATAGAAATAAATCCAACCAGTAAACTGATCATTTATTTATTTAATATCATAGTTTATACATGCCTATACAAAAAGGCAAAGAGAGAATGTTCAACTGCCAACTGTATTTTACAAAAGACGAACTGCACAAACCTTACTTCATAGCAGAAGATAAACTTTTAAAAATGTTTTCTCTGGCTTCGGACAGAACCTATTTAAAATCGCCATCACTATTTGGGTAATTCTGAGCCTTTCTTCTGTTCCCTTGACCTCGCCCTTGGGACTCTGCCCTCCCTTTTTTTGCTGCTTTCTCTTTCTCGTCTTTTTGCAATCACTGCAGACATTCAGCTGAGATCAGGCTCTTTCCATACTGTTTTTTGATGGCCCTTTTTCCGTTGGTATCATTTTTTTTTCCTTTCAGACCTAGCCAGCATCCTTTATAGTCTTCTTCATTGGACTTGGAGTCATTGTAGACGTTTGAATGAGCGACGGTAAGTAATCTGTTGATCTGGAGGGCACATCTGCACTTGATGTTGAAGACACAGACGGCACAAAATATAGAATAATGGCAAATTCACGAGTAAGAAATGGCGGGAGAGGCTGAAATATGTAGGGGGAAGCCTTTTTCATGTTAAACATCTATTATTTTATGTGCTGGTATCCTTGACCAAGAGGCATGGAATTTCCCAAAGGGTATGTTTATCTGACAAAGCATAAATTCCACATCAGAGCGCTCCTAGACTCTTTTTAGTTTTCTTTCTTGTTTTTTGTTTTTTTTGTTTATAAGTAACAGTAAATAACAAACTTAGAACGGTAGAGAACACATAAATATAAGGATAACTGAAAAGTGGAATAGTTGTACTTACCTCAGGATAGCTCTGGATTGTGTCACTGAATCAACTAATGGTAACTGTAGACAGTGGAGGCAGCTACAGTACTTTGAAAGGAAGTCACCTAAAAACGCATCTCCTTCTTCAGAAGAGTTCTTTAAATTGAATTATTTCTTTTAACTAAACTTTTTTTAAGCCGAGTGGGCATGTAATTACTCCAGGTATTGAATTGCTCCATGTTGCCATATATATATATATAAATATATATATATATATATATATATATATATATATATATATATATATATATATATATATATATATATAAAGAGAGAGAGAGAGAGAGAGGGAGATAGATAGAGAGATAGATAGATAGATAGATAGATATATAGATATAGATATAGATATGGGAAACACTAGCAACGTCAATACAAAACATTACATGTTGTCATTTATATATATATATATACATACATATACATATATATATATATATATATATATATATATGAAAACATGTAATTGTTTCTATTGACGTTGCTAGTGTTTCCTACTTTAGATTATGTTCATAATAGGTGCTCGATTGAGCTCCAGCCTATGAAATATATGCAGCAATAACTCGTTTAACTACAACTACTACAACTACAACAATTTAAACGAAACTTCCATAAGTGAAGCTTCTTTTAAATAAATATCCATCTATGGAAAAAAACGATAAGAGGCTGCTCTCAATCTGATTATACCATAGTCGTATTTAAGTCCAAGAAAATCTTGTTGAACACCTTAAAAAGTTGCTCTCAAGTTAAATAATCTAAACGATATGAATGGTTTTAAAATTATAAACTTCCCTATTATGAAGCCATTGTACTTTTGAAGTTTTAAAAATTTGTAATTAAATCAGTTTACGTATCTGATAATTATTAGAATGACTGTTTAGGTCTGCTATGAAGTTAGTACTTTCAGAATTTGAAATATTCTTCTCATCTATTATTGCCAGAATCGATCTTCTAGCTTTTATTAAATGATATGTTTAGATCCTAAATGTTGACAGTTGAGACCGAGCCAAATGGCACAAAAGTAAAAGAAGGGAAGCAATAACTAAATAATAAAGACATTCAATATTATAATCTGGCGCAAACAAAGATGAAACTTTTATTCCCAGTAGCTTTTAGGAAATGAGATTTTATTGGTTTTGAAGTAAAACTTTTAAGACTTTTAAGACAACGACGTAACTCAAATTATGTCCTCTTTATCAGTTGTCTGCGCGCCTTTAATGGGGATAGAATCTTCGGCCATGTTTACCATGTTGTTCAATTGTTGACTGTGAATATTCACAGCTTTTCTCACTTTTCACTTAACCTCACACAAACACTGAATAATAATGTCATTGTTATAAATAAATCGCTTTATATTATTTCCCCGCCATTGCTCAGACGTAAAGTAGATTCCAATGTAGAGTGCAGCTTGCTCTTTGAACCGCAGTTAATCTATCTAATAATATGAAAATGTTATTTCGCTTACCTTTCTGCTTTCGATTGGGCGCTAGGCTATGGTAGAATTTAGGTTAATAACAGACATATAAAAACACGTGTCATTTAATTTTGTTTTATTCATTCAATTTGGAAAGGTGCTTCGGACAGCCGACAAGGGTGCTTTCCAAGTCTTTCTATTGTCAAACGTGAACCGATGAGGATGGAAAGTGCAATATAGCTGTTGCAGCTACGAATGATGAGTTGTAGATAATAGTATCTACATGTGTACCACGTGTCTTGGTTAGCTTAGCGATCTCCGTTTGTCAGTTTTTCTGTCACGATATTCTTATAAATAAAACATGATTTATCAAAGTTTAGTGGGATGCCTAATACGCTAATGTGTATATTATTACATAAGGTTGGGGCAAAAATAATGTCGTCTCTTTACGTATATATATATATATATATATATATATATATATATATATATATATATGATAAAAACGACATTATTTTTGCACCAACCTAATATAATAATTATTACATATACATTTTTTAAATTTAATTATATATACATATATATATTTATATAATAATTATTAATTTACACCTATATACACTAGTGTTTCATGCTTACGCAATCATGTATGTAGGGTAACAATTCCTGCCGGTAATATAAGATTATTTTGAACACAAAAAAGAAAATATTATTACAAAGTAAAGCCTGGAAAAATCAAAATTCAACATGGCTCCCGTCCTTATTCACTTCGATAGAAACAGAAAGATTTAATTATCACGCATATAATAATATGACACAGATTTTCAAATTGCTTACCGCGAAAAATGCATACAGTTTTATTAACTTCTTCAAAACATACAATACATAACTTTTCACATTGATTAGATTAAATCATTTCATCACGCCCGAAGGTAAATAATAATATATATTCTTTCACTGGCCAGTAGCCAGTTTACATTCTGACTGTAACGTTGACAGTTAAAACATAATGTACTCTTTCAACAAATAAATTTAATCATATCTCCACTTTTTTTCTACATCTTCTTATTATTTTAATTTATTAACTTTATTTATTAACTTTATTAACTTTATAGGAATGGCAGCTTCACTGTTTTTCTTTCCCAATCATTTTCATTGAAATATTATCTAAACTTTCTAAGTCATATCGCAAAAAAAAAAAAAAAAAAATAATAATAATAATGAAAACATTTTTTTTATCATCATCATCATCATCATCATCATCATCATCATCATCATCATCATCATCATCATCATCATCATTTTATTATTATTATTATTATTGTTGTTGTTGTTGTTGTTATTAGTATTATTATTTATTTATTTATTATTATTATTATTATTATTATTATTATTATTATTATAATGATAAAGTTAATATTATCAATATAACTTTATTATAAGTTAATATTATCAGTATAACTTTTGTACCATTTAAAAGAAAGGCAAAATAAACTAGTAATAATTAAAAAAAATTTTTTCATCGTACGAAAATCATGTTTACATAATTGGTGCTTTAAAATAACGTTTCCATGTAGTAAGCATTTCGAACGTGAAAACATACCCGTGTTTAATAAATCTAGCAAAAATCAACTAATGGTAAGATTTTCGTGAAACTTTCGATACTTATCCATTTTAGAATGGAATTACATATAAAATGCAGTTTTTGTAAAATATACGAGGGAAAATATTTTTTTTTAGTGCGTGTCCTCCTCATATTTAGTTTTTCGAAATTTGAACAAAATTTATTTAAATCTATCGAAATTTCTATTTATTATGAAACATAAGAGTTCAAATAAGTAAAACATATTTGTTTGTTAAAAAATTAAATATGCATATTGAACAAATATTACCTTGAGGTTGCAATTAAAAAAATGATATAAATGTAATATTATTATGTTTTTTTTTAAATAGTGTTTTTTAATTAATATATACTATAATCAGTTGAATTGCCAAGAAAAAGAAACTTCCTAAAAATTAATTAATTTTTAAAAGAGTAAAACGATTAAAATTCCATTATTTCAAAATGTTCCGTTACAACATAGATTTTTAATTAATTGTGTTAAAAATTTTTTTAATGATTAACTTTTAATATAAACATGACTCTTATCAGTTATTTTATCGCCAGATTAAAACCAATTTGAAAATATTATTGCACAAATATTAAGCATTTTGTAGCCCCCTCATATTTTGTATGTCTCTTTTTACCGAACAAAATATGGAACCCCGTAGGTAACCAGATGAACATTCAGTAAAACCGTATTTCATATTTAATATACAAATGTTTATAATATTATTAATCGTTAAACTGTGTAAATCTTAAACCTAACAAAATTATAACAAAGATTAATTATTAATTGAAGTTTGAAGAAGATAAACAAAGGTTTTCAAAAATCATTAGGTCGCTTCTGCTTTTCCATAGTTTGTATAGTTAACACAAAGCTGACGTCACGGAAACATGCGGTCCATTTTGCACAATCGTTTGGCAGCCCCTAGAGAACGGAAGATCAGTGTTAAGGAACGAAAGACACTGAGAACGGGGGATCAGTGTTAAGGAAAAAACGACATGAGAAAGAGAAGTAATACTTCATAGCATACGATATGTTTTTATTTCTTTCATAAGGAGGGTTCTTAATTTTTAACTCACTGACTCTTTCAGAAAAAATACGATTTCAATAATTGACGAGACTAAAATAGGAATTACATTTTTAGCAAATACACCAAAATAAGGCACATAAATTATATTAAACGCTTCCAGTTCTTATGTAAATGTAAATGTAAATGCAAAAGATGTACCGGATATAATTCCATTTTTACAAAATTATCTCAGTCTAGAATGATGTTCTCTTTCACCGAAACACTTCAGAACTAACAACCCTTTTTGTTTGTGGTTATGCTGGGGCATTCTCATTTTATAAATGGTAAATTTGATCCTGACAAATCATTAGCCAATTTAATTCTTAACTGCTTTCAATATGAGAGTATTGTTGGATTTTTTTCTTTTACTTTAAAAAATGTTTACATTCTTAATTTACCCACCGCTTTATAAAAAATACAATTTCAATAATTTACGAAACTAACATGGAAAATACATTTTCTTTGCTATTGCTCTGAAACAACACCCATAAATTATATTAAATGTATCGAGTTCACATGTACATGCAAGTACAAAACATATAAATTTACCATTGGGGTTGTACGAGCAAATATAAACAACAATTTTTTACAATAAAATAAGAAAAGAAAAATTAGCAATTCAATTAGTTAGCATCCTTTTATATCTCATCAGCCAACACAGAGGAACGGGTGTTGCTATTATATATATATATATATATATATATATATATATATATATATATATATATATATATATATATGAACAAATGATTAATAAAATATGTTAAAAGACATCTTGAAAAAGAGTTAAAAACATATTTAATTTTAAAAAAGGAAGCACAAGATAAGTGGATAGTCCTTAATCCGCGGAGTTTCGAAGAAATACTCTCCTTCTCATCAGAGGGCAGGAATTAGCAAAATGCAGGATCGGATTTTGCATATAAAAGTATTTAATGAAACTACAAGTAAGTCAAAGATCTTACTTGGTTAAAAAAAGGGTGAGGTAAGGGGAACAGGAGGCAAAAGAAAAATAATAAAAAGATTTCACATGAATGGATAGTCCGGTGAAAGGTAAAAATCCAAAAATGGTAAAATCCAAAATGGTCGAATTTAAAATTTTAATCCACTGGGTAAATGGTCCAAAATCATCCAAAAGGCAGAGTTCCTTGGAAAAAAAGCACAAATGGAATGAATTCCAAGTCATTAAAAGAAAAGTACTAGAGATAATATTTGAAACACGTCTTAATTATGCAAAAAAATAAATAAAATGTTGATTTAGTGTTTCAATATGCTTATAAATTATGATAAAACTTGCTGAGTATGCACTGTTTTACGGTTGTTGTAAAAATGGAACGGAAACTTAAATTTCGCTTCATTTTAATCTTTCTTAATTTTTTAATTAACAGTAACATTCAACAAGTGTACCTTATGTATATAAAACACAAAATATTTATTAAAAAAAAAATTTAAAAAAAGAAAGTTAATAACGAAAGGGAAATAATTCCATTTTTAAACGAAAAAGTCAGTTTACCTAACTTACTGTATTAATGCTATATTTTTTAAGCAAGAAAAAATGGTAAATATCCAGATACGCTACTACAGAACACCGACCACTCTAATTTGTTTTTGTATAGGTAATTGAGGTCGCTGACAACGAATCTGATAGTCAAACTTGGGGCAAATTTACCGTTTGCATGGTATTTACTCCTGAATCCACGAACTTCTTTCCACCATTTTGCAGCTTCCGTTTATGCTACGCGCATGCACGCTGTAGCATAAACGACAGTTTCACCAAGCAAACTACGTTGGGGGGAGGGGATTTTTTTTTCCAGGACATAGAATTTTCTAATTTTCAAAAATACATTATAGCGCTTTTGGGGTGGAAAATTTAAAATTAGCTGAAAAAGAAATAAAATAAGAAAAGGAAAGCACACCAAGTTGGAGTAGTGGGGGGGGTAATTTATCTGTTTTTTTTTATTTACCTGGAACATCGAATTTTCAAATTTTCCGTAAGTAACGCACCGACATTTACCAATTAGAACACCATTTAACATTTTCCGAAGATTTTACTTTGTACATTGGGGGGGGGGATGTGATGTTGGGGCGCGCGCGCGCCCCAACATCACCTTGCCCCCCCCCCCCCAAAAAAAACAAATTAGAGTGGTCGGTGGGGTTTGTATTACTGTAGACATAGATTCGAAAAAGTTGTCAAAAAACAAATATATAACAAATAAATGTTATCAAAGGCAAGATAAGTTACTTTTCTACCAAACTGGATATATTTTTCGTGTTTTTATTCAATGTAACATATTGGGTTTGTATTACTGTACACATAGATTCGAAAACGTTGTCAAAAACAAATATATAACAAATAAATGTTATCAAAAGCAAGATAAGTTACTTTTCTACCTAACTGTAACTATAAATTCAAGATGGCGTCTGATTCTCTCTTTAACACGGTATGTTTGGGAAAAGGTGTTATAAATAAAAACCCAGATAAAATACTGTTAAAAACCCGCTCAATATATGTTACCGTGACATAGCTTGACATATATTCGGCAGGTTTTTAATAGTATTTTGTATAGTTTTTTATTTATAACACCTTTTCCCAAACTTACCGTGTTAAAGAGAGAATCAGACGCCATCTTGAATTTTCCAAGTCATCGGTAAACACTGTATGTTTTTCGAGCTGAATAAATATGTTACATTGAATAAAAACACGAAAAATATATCTAGTTTGGCAGAAAAGTAACTTATCTTGCCTTTGATAACATTTATTTGTTATATATTTGTTCCCCCCCAAAAAAAAACAAACAAATTAGAGTGGTCGGTATTCTGTAGTAGCGTATCTGGATGTTTACCAAAAAATATATATTTAGGTTTGGCTATAAATTCCTAAACTTATTTCACCGGAAATAATTTAGGTGACTGAAATAGGAATCTAATTGAATCTTTAATTTCCTGAATAGTATCCGATAATTCACTTTTCTTCGAGTTATATCGAATACATTAATACGGACTTTAGGGGATTTTTTCGTAATGTTACTGTAAAAATTATTTTTTATTGTTACAAATTACGATGCTTTAAAAAAAGCAAAAATAAATTCTTGCGTTTTTTATTTACTACTGAAAACCATAACTTTAGTAAAGGTATTTTTTTGTTTAAACAAAATAAAATATTTTCACTAAGAGTTAAGTAAAAATAATTAGTTCATTATATTCTGCGATCATTATTTGAAAAATACTGCAATTTTCATTAAATTCGTTAATTTCCTGATTTTTGGTGAATTTTTAAGTAAAGGGAGGAGTCAAAATGTGTATACACTTTGAGCGTCGTCATTCATTTTGAGACCACATGTGGTTAATTTAAATATCCAGTTTGGCAGAAAAGTAACTTATCTTGCCTTTGATAACATTTATTTGTTATATATTTGTTTTTTGACAACTTTTTCGAATCTATGTGTACAGTAATACAAACCCAAACTCCGGAGGTTTGAATCCCCCCCCCCCACCTAAAATGTACTTGGAAAAATCGATTTTATAGTTAGATTTAAGAATGGTTAGTCGAAAAAAAAAGGTGAAAAACAAAACAAATAATCAATAAATAATTGTTACCAAAGGCAATAAATGCTACTTTTTTTTACTTATATTGAATATTTTCAAGCGCTAATGCAGGTGTGTGGTTGCCAAATACCTCCAGATTTTCTAGAATTTCCCACTAGATTGTAACCAAAATCTCCAGATATAACAGGAAAACCGCTAAATTGTAACACTGGTCACGTGACAGGAAGCGGTAATAAATAATTGTCCTTAAATTAAAAAAATGGCCTCTCGGTAAAAAGAAATCCATCTTTTTATCATAGAAAAATTAAGTATAATGTTATAATTAAAAAGAAATATATAAAAACACATATGGATATAGTAAACATATTATACCAAAACGTGGAAGCCATCCGTCCAGTGGTTTTTTAGACAATTAATTCCGAACAAACCAACATTTACATTTATATATATACATATATATATATATATATATATATATATATATATATATATATAGATAGATAGATAGATAGATAGATAGATAGATAGATAGATAAAGAGAAAGTGAAAAGGAGAGCAAGATAGAGAGAGATGTAGGGGAGAAAGATAATAATAATAATAATAATAATAATAATAATAATAATTCACAACCTTACACGAAAGGTTAGCCCCAAACCTAAGAAGCAAGCGTGCCAGATTGGATGACAAAAGGTAGTACCACACTGCTACAGAAAGACACAGATAAAGGAACTTTGCCCAACATGTGGAAAACACTGACAGCACAACTGAGGGAACAAAACTACTATTCCCTGAACAATCGTGGACTCCTCACCAAGGAACAGAAAGTATGCCAGAAAGGGAAAAGAACACATGGTCTGCTATATATAGATCAAAAGATCCTAAAGAGGCCAAAAGAAAGAATTTAGCCATGGCATGGATTGACTACAAAAAACCGTATGACAGGATCCCCCAAACATGGAGAATAGAATGCTTGGAAATGTATGAAATACCAAGTGGGATCACCAACATAATAGAAAATGCAATGAGAACATGGAGACTGGAATTAACAGCTGATGGACAACACATAACAGAAATTAACATACAAAGAGGCATCTTCCAAGGAGATTCACTATTACCGTTGCTGTTCATCATAGAACCACCTATGTACATGGACGATTGAGACTTTTTGCAAGGACTGAAAAGGAGCTAGAGACACTAATTAACACTACCAGGATTTTCAGCGAGGATATCCAAATGGAATTTGGAATGGAAAAGTGCACTCTACTAGTTATAAGAAAGGGAAAACTGGAAACGACAGAAGGCATGGAACTACCCAACCAAACAGAAATGAGGACACTAGGGGAACAAGACAACTATAAATACTTGGGATTTCTGGAAGCAGCCACCATCAAACCAACAGAAATTAAAGAGAGAATTGGAAAGGAATACCTCAGGAGAACAAGAAAACTCCTGGAAACGAAATTATATAGCAGAAACCTAATAAAAGGTATAAAAACATGAGCAGTATCACTAGTAAGATACTCTGGACCGTTTATAGGGTGGACAAAAGAAGAGCTGCGACAGCTCGATCAGATGACCAGGAAAATGGTCTTCTAAGGATAATTAGATCATATGGAATCACTGGAAGAATTCATAATGTAATTAAATCCTTCTTAAGTAATAGAAAAATCAAAGTTGTCCTCGACGGACATACATCCAAACAATATGACATCAATGCGGGAGTACCTCAGGGGTCTATCCTTGGACCTCTATTATTCCTGATATTCATAAACGACCTCCCTGATAATATTGTTTCGGAGATGGGTATATTTGCCGATGACACCACTCTCTATAACAGATATGAGGGGAAAACAAATGAACACATATCCAAGGAAATGGCAGAAACACTAGAGGACGACCTCCAATCCGTAGTGGAATGGGGACAAAAATGGTTGGTCACATTCAATGCTGCTAAGACTAAGCTTGTTTCCTTCAATAACTACAAGAAACCTTCTCTACCACCAATAGCAATGGCCAAGAACACATTGCCTGAAAGAACTTCTTTTAGACTCCTCGGCCTAACGTTTACAGGGAATATGAACTGGAATAGATACATTGAGAGCATTGCCAAGGCTGCTGCAAGGAAGGTTGGCTCCCTCTACCGTGCTAGAAAACTACTTACGCCTGGCAGTATCCTATACCTCTATAAGGCAACCATTCGCCCATGTATGGAGTACTGTTGTCACATCTGGGCTGGTGCATCTGCTGCTTGTCTCTCGCTTCTGGACAGGGTTCAAAAAAGAGTCGCCAACCTGATAGGTCCTGAACTGTCATCTAGGCTTCAACCTTTGTCCCATCGACGAGATGTTGCATCCCTCTGCCTGTTCTACAAATACTTTAATGGTGAATGCTCTGACGAACTGCAAACACTTGTACCTCCCCGACGTAACTACCCCCGACAAACCCGACAAGCTACTAAGTCTCATCCCTTTACAGTAGAGATCCCTAGGTGCAAGAAAGCCTTTTACTCCAATAGTTTCTTCCCCAGAACTGCGGGTCTTTGGAACTCCCTTCCGGGATTCTGCTTTCCCAACTGCAATGATATGCAGAAGTTCAAGTGTAATGTTAACAAATATCTTTCTACTCTTCTCCCTTCATAATGACCCCGCTAATTAATTCCCTAATAGTAGCCCCCTGCTTCAAAGTGGCACTGTGCCTTGCTTGGGGTGAAAATTGAATTAAAAAAAAAAAAAAAAAACTCTAGACCATGCACAATGCACTACACCAAAAGGTTGATGTTGACAGAAAAGGAAAGACGGCAGCAGATGATTGGTCTGCATAGAAGACTGTGTGAATGACACAAGAAAAAGAACTAGAAAAATACATAATGCAAAATACTGAAAGGATAATTATGGCAGTGAGAGACACTGAAAAATTTAAAAACAGAAAACAGAGAAACAAATGACAAAACAAGAAAAGAAAAATGGGAAGAGAAACAACTACACGGAAGATTCATAAGAATGACAAAAGATGAGAATAAGGAAAACACTTGGACATGGATGCGAAAAGGACATATAAACCGAGAAAGTTTTCGAAATTTGAACAAAATATATTTAAATCTATCGAAATTTCTATTTATTATGAAACATAAGAGTTCAAATAAGTAAAACATATTTGTTTGTTAAAAATGTAAATATGCATATTGAACAAATATTATAACTATATATAATAACTGCAGCACAAGATAACTCGATAAGAACCAACCATATCAAAGTGAAAATCGATAAAACACAAGAAAACAGCAAATGCAGACTCTGTGGACAAAGAGACGAAACAATAAACCATATAGTAAGTGAATGCAGCAAACTGGCCCAAAAGGAATACAAAAACAGGCACGACTAAGTGGGGAGGGTGGTACACTGGAAATTATGTAAACAACTGCATTTTGAAAGTACAGACAAATGGTAGAAGCATAAGCCTGCAACAATACTCGAAAACGAGAAGCACAAAATCCCATGGGATATGGACATAAAGACGGACAAACCCATCCAAGCAAGAAGATCAGATGCCGTAATAATTAACAAGAAAGAAAAATCCTGTCAAATCGTAGATTTTGCTGTCCCAGCTTACCATAGGGTGAGTAGGAAAGAAAAGGAGAAACGAAGCAAATACACAGAAGTAGCCATAGAGTTAAAAGGGATTTGGATGATGAAGAAAATCGAAATAATAGTAGAGACACTAGGAACAATCCTGAAAAACTATGAAAAAAGGATGGGAGGAATTGAAACCAGAGGAATGGCTGCAAAGATACAACGATTAACGATAAAAAAAAAAAACCGGCTGAAATATTAAGGAAAACCCTTGAATGTGGAGAATAATACACATAAAACACATGCATGATCCAGACAACCTGCTGCAGAGACAAAATATGAAAAAGCTTTACAGGGAATCAAACCTATGATGATTTGTGTGAAAGCTCCATATGAGCCAATAATAATAATAATGGATCCAATTGTTGAAATTATTGTGGGATATGAATATTCAATGTGACAATTTGATTGAAGCAAGGAGGCCAGATTTAGTTTTGTTGGCAAAAAAAGGAACACAAGGAACATAGCACTGCTATATCAATGATTACATTGATATAGCAGTGCTGATGTGAATGTGAAGAAAAAGAAAATTGAAAAGTACGAACATTTGAAAAAAAGGATAAAAAGATTGTGAAAGTTGAAGATTGTGGAAGTTGAAGATTGTGGAAGTTGAAGATTGTGAAAGTTAAAGATTGTGAAAGTTGAAGATTGTGGAAGTTGAAGATTGTGGAAGTTGAAGATTGTGAAAGTTGAAGATTGTGGAAGTTGAAGATTGTGGAAGTTGAAGATTGTGAAAGTTGAAGATTGTAGAAGTTGAAGATTGTGGAAGTTGAAGATTGTGGAAGTTGAAGATTGTGAAAGTTAAAGATTGTGAAAGTTGAAAATTGTGGAAGTTGAAGATTGTGGAAGTTGAAGATTGTGATAGTTAAAGATTGTGAAAGTTAAAGATTGTGGAAGTTGAAGATTGTGAAAGTTGCACCTGTTGTGATGGGAGCACCGAGGAGTGTGACAAAAGGATTTGACAAGTGGATTGCGAAAAATTCTGAAGCTATTACAATGTTGGAGTACATCAGAAAACTGCCTTGTTGGAAACCGTCAGGAGCTTGTTGAAAGTGCTGAAAGACTGAGAAATGATGTTGATAGCCTATGGTCATTTGTTATGATCCGCCTATCAGCATAAAATCGGCAATAACGGGCAGACACAAATGCAATAATAGAATTATTATTTACTTCCCACAAGCCATCATTAAAGATTGTTCTTTGAGAACAACTAATGGTGTTCCCTGAAGTCTGAGTGACAACAAGTCTCCCCAGATTTCCAGTATTCTCCAACTATTTTGACAACCTTTGCAAATTAATTTGCGTTATCGCAACAGCCGCTTACCATTGATTTCTCGTTGGAGACGACCATTGGTCTCCACTGGAATTTGGGTGGTAATAAGCCTCCTCAAGATTCCTGTCTTCTTTGCACATCTCCAGTGGAGGTTTGGCTAGTGCTCTCTCTCTCTCTCTCTCCTCTGTCTTCCCCTCCTCATTGACCCTTATTATTTGGTATGGTGCCTGTTTATGGTGACACTCACAGGAAAAAAGGTGGGCGCAGTTTCTTCATTTGTACAGTTTCAGTTTTCATGATTTCATGTGATGTTACTTTGTGTAGCTGTTTTTGTGTCCAGTTTGTGTGTACAGTAACGTAAGGTATCATTCCTAGCGGTCCTACTATTAGTGATGATATTTTTGCTTTTTTCATTCTTTAGATCTCTTTGAGCTCTCTGGCTAGTTCAGTGTATTATTATTATTATTATTATTATTGTTGTTGTTGTTGGTGGTGGTGGTGGTGTTGTTGTTATTGTTGTTGTTAATAATAATAACTAGCAGTAACCGTTGAAATTCCACGGTAGTTAAAAACATCAACCCTCATATCAGCAAACACCTAATCACATAAGCAAACAATTAATATGAGGCTGTCTTTCAATAGAATAATCAGTGGAATATTTGTTTGGCTCAGAAGATGATTTTTTTTAGACTACTTGAACTACTTGAGATTATTATACGAAATAGAACTACAGTGAAACATCTAGATATTAATTTTATTAAAGTGACTTGTAAATCAGTAATAATTATGTTACTAGAAACATGTTACATTTTAACTTTTTGCATTTTTTTCATAGTGGTAAGAGAACGGGGCCAATTTGCAATACGATTTAATGATGGAATAAATCAGTAAGTAGTACGATTTGTGGGATTTGGTTGAAGAATAAAAGTGCAAGTTTTTGGCAGATTATATGGCAAAACTTGAAATATAGTTCGTAAAATATTTTTTTAAAATTTCATCATGCAATTGAATGTCTGAATTTGTTAGGTATTTCCATTATCATTATTGAAGTTATTTAAACCCCTAATCACATCTTTATTGTTATCTTGCAATAGATATTGATAGTTGGAATTTTTGTTAGATGAGTTTTGATTGTTATCATTATTCAAATTATTCTAACTTTACTTTTATTTTGATTGTAATCTTGAAAATGGATATTGCTTGTCTGATTTGCGGAATTTGTACTCCATAGGATATTGGGATAGTATTCAGCATGGGCATCACTTTTTAAAAAGTGATATAAACTCTTAATACTGTAAAGAATCTGTTTGCAAAGATCTGGTAATTTCACTTTTACAATAAATTACCTCCACACAAACAATGATTAGGAAATGAAAACATTTCCTTTCATTTTGAATAAAAATCAATTCACTTATAAATTTTAGGAGAAAATATTGCTTAATTATTTCATTTTTTTCATAAATTATAATGCCATAGATAAAATATTTTATAATTTTATGAAAAAACAAATGTCTAAAAAGATTATTATTTCTTTATATCTTGAAACACAGACAGAAACAGGATTCAATGAAGATGTTCAAACGGAAAATAAATGTTTTCTGAATATTGAATTAATAAAAATGTTCAAATGGAAAATAAATCTTTTCTGAATATTGAATTAATAAGAATGTTCAAATTAAACAAAAGTGCATTGAATTATGAGTTATAAATCCATTCAATTAACATCAGAAAATATTGGCAAAACCTTTGTTAAGCATTAAAATGCCTAAAATGTTTTTTATTCATTGAAAATAATATTTTAATAAAGCTCCTATGAAACCATGTTCATAGAAAGATCAAAACGGAAAAGTTTTTATTACAAATACAAGTCTTAAAATATCCGATGAATCATTGAAAAGGTATATGTTATTTATCAAAGTTCAGTCAAAACTCATCAATTGAGTTTTAGAAATATAAGCAATTAATATTTGCTTTGAATTTTAATCAGCAATACAAAAATCGTATATTACATTGAAGCAAGGTAATATTGAAATTAAAAACGCTGAATATTTTGGAAAATCAAAAATGATAAAAGGTTCTGTATGTAATAATTACAACACAAAACATTAGGCTATATAATAAACAAACAATATTAGATATAAATTTCAATAGAATGAAATTTGTGAATACAGTTCTTCTTTAATTATAAGTATAAAATGAGGATGTTCGAATAAATGAAAAGGTTTTTATGCAACAAAACTATATTTTTCATTTTGATTTTTTTTAATAAAGATTTGGAAAATCAGAGAATATTTTCTTGAAATAGAGTTGAAAAGTTGGAATATTGATATAGATGCCTCACTATCTCTTGATAATATAAACAGAACTTACCTGAAGTTTCTATTCAGAAGCATTTTCCTCAATAAATGCTATGTGTTATGTGTTTCAGGACCTTGTGTATTTAATCCATAAGTGGTTGTGTAAGTCTCATGAAACACATTCAAATCCAGATTCCTTTAATAAGGTGTATGCAATGTCAACAAATTGGAGCCGTTCTGTTTTGTAATATTCTAATTTTCAAATATAAGGAAATCAAAATGTTATGATTTTATTCAAATATATTTGTCCATCCAACTCCTGTGTAGAGGAATTTATTTGTTTTGATTGAAATGTAAGTTTGAATATATCTAATGATTCTTTTAAAAAGCCACCAAAAGTGTATACTTAACATATCAACTGAGTATTGAAATATTATCAATCGAAGAATCTGATATTTCATTGAAATATAAAAATATTATTTCACTTTTAATCAATGAATAATTATAAAAGTTAAACTAAATATATTTTTCTATATCTATATTAATATGCATGTTAATCATAGTCTAGTATATTGGTATATAAAGTGAAAAAATAATTGAATAACGTTTCATAAACATTTTAAAATGTATGTAATTATAATTTTTTTTTTTTAATTCCAGTTACCTCATGAATAAAAATAAATGTCTTTTTTCAAATATTATTAAGTAAAGATTTTCCAATGCAGAAAATGTTTTTACTTTGAATTTCAATTTATCAATTTATAAATATTTGAAAATGCGGGAGATTTCCCCCCAAACCTCACTAAATTCAGACTTTAAAATGTCATAGAAATCTAAAGTTTTTACATTTAAAGACATATTTCAAAATAGGTGAAATAATGTATTTTACTTTACATCAACAATATTTTTAAATGCTGAAGAAATGTGTTTTCTTCAGATTAACGTACATTCCTAAATTTAAGGGAATATTATTTTAAATTTACATTTCCATTTTATGTGCAAGTTTTGAATTTCTCTTTACAATTATATTCATTAAATACAGATAAATAAAAGAAAAGTGTTTCCTTTTCACAAAGCAAATTTATAAAATATAAAATAAATATGTTTCTTTCCAAGTACTGAGAATTGTAATTATTTCTTGATGATTATTGCAAAATGTAGAAGTGTTTTTTAGAAATGTCAATGAATAAAAAGAGTACATGTAATATTGTTTTATTTTAAATCCTGTAACTAAATCCAATGAAGATTTTCAAATGAAAAAACAATGTTTCCTTAAATTTATATCAATTGTACTGCTGCACTAAAATGTATTTTTTAATATTTCCGTCATGATAGAGGTTTAGAAAAATATGTCTCTGCAAACTATGTTCTTGGTGTAAGTTTTTCCTTTTTTTTTCCTTGGCTGTTAGTTTTCATGACTTTAACTCGTATATCAGTGAGCCTACGGGCTCTTGAAAATGCATCATATAGTTGGGCATGGCTAAACACAGGTTGCGGTAGAAACAAATCAACTTTTTCAGATGTCTGACCTTGAGATTTATTTATAGTCATTGCATATGATAACCGAATCGGAAACTGATTTCTTTCTAAAATGAAAGGCAATTTGGGGTCACTTGGGGCAAGTTTTATACGAGGAATGAGAACATGCTTTCCTAATAATGAACCACTTATTAACAACGCTTCAATGGAATGTGCATATTTTTTACTTCTAATCTTGTTCCATTGCACAGTCCATTTTTTATGGATATATTTCTGAGAAGCATGACTATGCATCCAGTTTTTAAAATCAATTTTTGAGGAGGCATTCCAGATGGCGTCAATGAATTAAGAAATTCGGGTTGATAACACAGGATCATTAGTCTGTATTTTTTATTTGTGCTATAATAATATATGCGGCTATCACCAGGAAGTTGATGTAAAACCTCTTCATTGATCAACAGGAAGTCAGTATTTTTTGGTGAAAGAATTATCTTATTTTTTCTATCATGTTGTGATATATTTTTTTAAAATATCATCAAATGCAAATTTCAATTATTTCCCCACGACTTCCCCTTGATAATATGGGTAGAACTTGTCTGAAATCTCCCCCCCCCCTAAAAGCATAATTATTCCTTCAAAAACATTTTTATTATTGCTTATGTCTTTCAAAGTTTTGTCAATTGCTTCCAAAGCAAATGAAGGGATCATAGAAGCTTCATCTAATATAATCAAATCAATATTTTTTAAATAATTTGCATGATCAGATGTGGGAGACACATTGTAAATAGAAGTTTCTGTTAGTGCGATAGGTAATTTAAACAAACTGTGGATTGTTCTTCCTCCTAAAAGTAAAGTAAAAGCAATACCTGCCCAGGCACCACAACATACTTGATAGTTTTTTTTTTGAGATGTGAGATTATGACATTAAACAAATAAGTGTTGCCACATCCTCCTGGTGCATCCACATAAAAACAGGAATATTTAGACACTTTTCCTTTTCTTTGTCTTTGTTCATCAGTCAGTATGTTTATGTCTGGGTAATTTGAGACAGCTTCAGGTTCCATTTGCTGTATACCAACAGGTCCAGGTAAGCCAATTGTTAAACAGTTAGTACCATTTTCAATCAGGATTGTATTGATGGATTGCAAAGCCATATTTTCAGCCTGGTCCGTTGCAAATCCCTGGTGTAAAAAGTCTTCCATCATAGAGTTCTTGTGGCTGTTCCATAAAGCACGAGATTTTGTAGGGTTTGAATAGGCACATATTGTAGCAAACATGACTCGAAGTTGTGAAGGCATTTGTAATGCAGTGGCCTCAATCAAAGCATTTTCAAATGATTCATCATTTTGAAGAAGGCCAAGTTTTAGGCATGCTTCTTTAAACGTAGGCATAAGTTCACCTTCTACAATTTGCAATTCTTCAAAATTTTTTGCTCCAGGAACATGCAATAGTAACATCCGCAAATGAAATTTTTCTATATCTTTAGAGTTCACAGTATACATTCTGCTAATGATATTGATATTCTTTCTTTTTGGTGTCCATGTTTTTGGTATTCTTGTTGAAGACATAATGAAGAGGAGTGTCAGGATACAAATAATTATGTGCATTAGCATCATGCTCATTCAGCTTAAACCACGCTGTAAGAGTTGTTTCTGCATGCTCAGCTTGTTCTGCATTATCACTACGAAAGTAAACCCTATGCTGATCTTCAAGATGAACTGCAAGTCTATACACTGTGTGGGACATATCATGTAGCCTAAATTCTGACAATCGACACAGTTTCAGGGGATGAAACATATCTACATGCAATATAATTAGTTATTTCATCATGTATTTTGTTCATCATATGATTCTGTACTATTCTTTACCTCAATCGAAGCACAGTCATGTCCCTTGTAGATGTATTTAAATATATATTTAATACTGCACAGATGAACAGATTTCAACATTAATATAGGCACGGTACTTTTTTAACAAGTAAGAATTAAAAGGTACAAAATAACTATTATCTACAATGTGGTTTCCAACAGTAAGTCCATTCTTACTTCTCCTGTATTCTGGGTATCCAGTCATCGTCACAGAGGTTTCATTTTTGAACTCTTTCGGATATTTTTTAGGCACACATCATCATTCATACAGAGAGAAGAAGGGTTTTTAGTGCCACAAGGTCCATGAATCATAAATCTCTTTACTAAATCATGTAAAGTTGGGTCATCATTGATGTCAGGAATTTCAGCACTAATTTATCGATGTCACTTTTGTTCCTCGTTTTATCCTCATTTCTTAAAACTACCAATATGTGGCAGTGAGGAAGTCCTCTCTTCTGAAATTCCACGACATAGACGTATGTCACTGGAACACCAAAGATATTTTTGTCCTTTATATCACTCAAGAGTTCTTTCAGTTGCAAGTTATACACTCTGGCAATTAAGTTAGGTCTATTCTCGGGGGTTTCATTTGTATATAAATTGTTCATGATTTCGGGACATTTAGGGTTAAATGTGTAGGTTATAAAGAGGTCAGGTTTGTCAGATTTTGCCACTATTGACATTGCATCATTAAGTTTTGGTGCATATGGCGAGAGCTACCAGTGAATGAGAAGGGGAGTATCACTGGCACTCTTGGTTGGATATCCTGATCTATTCTTCTGTTTAAAAGTCTATCAGTCCATTATACTGCTCCACACGTAATAGAGATTGGTTATTATGGAGATATTGCAACCTGCAACCTTCACATTTCACATAAGCCTCCACTAAGTATTGTTGAAATAATTTTCTAGCCCGATGAATTATGCTGAAACCACCCCTAAAAGAAAGGCGAAAAATGTAAAATTGCATTGGGAGATGATTACGAACTCTTGTTCGGTATTCTCCTGCATGCTGCATTTCGCAGTGCCATCCAAATTCACCATGTGGAAAAAAATGAGATAGCTCATTAGATCTAAATGACATAAGGCGTAGGATATTTTTTCAGACGGCATATTCCTTGGGTAAACTACAATGTCTCTATTTTCTGGTGGGACATCATTCTCACCAACAAATATCATAGCTATTTCATTGCAAGTGGGGAAATTGTATCTCTTTATGTCTTTATGTCTTTACCCATTCTGAAATGCAACTCACACTTGGGCATTGGTTTATTTTCTCTTATAGCTATATTTTGCTGTTCTTTTTTAATTAAATCCATGTTCTTATATAAATTTACATAAGGATTTATTTCCTGCATAACTTCATTTATGGTAGACATTGTCTGTGTACAATATTTTGCGTTTTGCGAAGTATTTAATCTGTATTGCAGAGCTTTATTTGCGTCTATGATGTACAGTAGACCATACTTAGAGTGATCATGATCAGGATGCAAGGTTGTAGCTTTATGATATGTTTGTCCTTGGATGCGAAAGCAGTATGGACCTCTCCCTGAAGGAATAGATAAGTTCACACCGAATGATGTAAAAGAAAATGCACAATTGTAATTTCTAATATTTTTTAAAAAATGAAACAGATTCATGATCAGTCCCTTCAAAAAAACATTTTAATTGCTTTGGATATGGTAGCAATGCTGATAAATGTACCTTACCATTATGGCAACAATTTAGACTCTCATTTCCAAATCTTAATGCTCCACAATATACACATAATACATTCATTTGACCAATATCAAGTGGTTCTACAACAGTGTCAGAATTACTATTCTGCCTTGGCCTAAATTGTGTTTGGTGTAATCGTTGCATTTGTTGACGTCTCCTATTATCTCTCTCCAATTCAATTATGCTTTCCATTCTGTTTTGAAATCTCCTTCGTTCTTGTTCTAAATATGTATTACGTTGCTGTGCATCCATGGTACTTCTTCTAATTCGACCTCGCTGTCTCTCCCTTTCTCTTTGTCTTTGTTCTTCCCTGATCCTTTGCCAATAAGTTCGCATATTTGCACGGATGTTTTCTATTCTCCGATCTATAATGAAGTTTATGGAAAAGAGATGTTCTTTTAGAGACTAAGGCGAGTGAATTTCTCAAAATAAATACAATATAATATTTTCTGCAATCCGTATTGTTTTCATCTTTTTTTAATACTTATGAACAAAATTACAGAAATGCACTGCAATAAATGCATTATGTTTTCAAATTGATAATATTTTAGTGTTTTAAAGTGGAATATATAAAGTAAATTTAGCAAAATAATTTCCGAAATAAATTTTGATCAGTATATTCATAAATTAAAAGATGCCAATTCTCTTGTATATTTTTCATTTACCATTTAAAATAGTTTAACTATTTTTTAGGCCACACAGTAAACAAAGATAGATTTAATCCATTCTTAGATAGAAATAAACCTTGAGAGATATTTCAAAATTGTAAATCAAAACAACTATTTAGAGGTCAATGTTTACAAATCCTGTTTGTGAATTTAAAAACTAAAATATAAGAATCTAAGTAAACACAACGTATGTGTGATAGAATATGTATATGGTACCAATGTTTATCTCCTCCAGTTAAATATAAATTTAAAATAATTACTTATAAATCAACAAATATCAGAAAGTAAAAGTAGCATTAATAAATGTGAGCAAATTTTGTGAAAAAGTTCAAACTTTCAAATTTGTTGCATTACATTTTAAGTTTACAATTTTGATAAAAAAAATATTCGATTCAAAATAAGATTAAAAGTCACAAGACTCAGAGTCAAATTAATTTGATAGGAAAAAGGGTTTCCTTTTCAGAGAAAATGTTTCAAAAGTCACAAAAACAAACTTACTATTTAGTATATATATATATATATATATATATATATATATATATATATATATATATATATATATACATATATATATATATATATATATATATATATATATATATATATATATATATATATATATATATATATCAATTTAACATTGGCTCAAAGTGTTCTGTTGATCGCTTTAAAATTACTCGTAAAAATGACTTCTTATTTCAGTGTCGTCTGCGTTAATGAATTTTAAATTTATAATTTGAACCTATTTACCCCTATTTACTTTGTTCTTTTATTGTTTTCAAATAAAATTTATGACTAAATGAATGGGTTGCTGACCAGAATGAGGCATCCCCCCTAAAAATGCGTGTAAGTGAATACCCTGCTTAAAAGTCAGTAAATCCTTTATTTATTTTTTTTTCTGTTACGCACACACACACACGCACGGTAAATTTGTTAACAAGTTGCACGGCTCATCAAGAACTTGTTTACGTTAGACTTGAAGACAGCCATATTGTAGTCAGCTTGAAAGCAGGAAAACGGAAGACAATTCCACATGCATGCAGTTCTAAGAAACTTTGAACGTTATAACAAAAAAAAACAGGCATGAATTAGTTTAGATGTGACATGAATTGTAGCCAAACCTCCAGAATAAAATTACTTTGTCTTTTTCTTTCTTTTTTACTATTTTTCTATTTACAGACTCAACGCAATCTTGTATATTAAGCAAGGTATTACCAGTTTTTAAAAAATTTACTGACCATATTTTTAATATATTTATGTCACGATATTTTCTATTTACATTGTTCTATTACTGCTGCTTTATTTATAGATTTAAGAAATATTAATTTTAATTTTGAATTTAAACAAACGATTGATTGTAATAATTTCGTCAGTCTATTTTGCATTACTTTCATTATACTTATATTACAGCTGTTAATTTTGAGAACATTTCTATCAATTATGCCAAAAAAAGGGAAAGTCATCGATAAGTGCGTTGAGACATCAACTAATGCAAAGACGGCGCATGGCGCAACAATCAACAATTACTGAGCCCTACGACACAGCAGAACAGCCAGGGGATGCTAGGGTCGTATTGGTTGAAAATGATCGTCTGTGTCATTCGGCTGGGAGTGGTTCTTCCTTCATTACAGATTCGGATGCAATTGGTGATAATTCAAATTTGCCTGGGCCTTCAACAAGTAGTTTCTCAATCGCAGCATTAGACGGTGCACTGTACGCCAATCTCCCCATTTATCCAAATAAAAAAAAGTAAAATCCAAGTTGTTCCTCAAGCTTCAATAGACGAAGACCCAAGAGAAAGTTATTTGGAAAAATATGCTTCAAGTTCGGCTGAAGAGCAACAAAAGTATCCTCTTAAAAGAAAGGCATTGGGTCAGTCTGCTGCACGTGCTTCCGAAACCGAAGAACAACGAGACAGATGGTTAAGGAGAAATACTTTAGCCATGTCCACTGCACGCTCTTCAGAAAATGTAGAGCAATGAGACCGATGGATGGAGGGTCAGATACAATATAGAGCCAATTTGGAAGGACATTCAAGAATAACAAAGTCACGCTGGTCTTTAAAAGCATTCAACTATATTCCCTCTTCTAATTATGCTGAACACCCTGACATAAAGATAACATTCTATGTATAACAAATGCTTCCATCGTCTCGCGAAAGATGGCCAAGTGAGCCAACGGGAATATGCTGTTCAAATGGCAAGGTGAAACTCCCACTTCTTGAAGAACCTCCACAACCGCTACTACGCTTGCTCACAGGTTCAAATTCTGAATCAAGAACCTTCATAAAAGAAATAAGGCACTATAATTGTGCATTTCAGATGACGTCTTTCAGATCCAGTTACCGATATGAAGGAGTGTTTATGCCAACATTCAAAGTGCAAGGGCAGGTCTACATCTGGTTGGATCTCTTCAGCCAACTGAAAATGAAAAATAATGGTATCAAAGTTCAAAATATTTCATTTTTACGTTTTCTACCAAATTACTATGCCAATTTGGAGTGTAAAGCCTCGAAATTTGAGATACAGGGTAATCGGATGTAAGGAAAAAAATTTTTTTATTGGCTTTGACCTGGAAAAATAACTGCTAAAGGGTTCAGACCATCACCCGGCAACGCCGGGTCGATATGCTAGTAATAATAAGAATTGAATATATTTCTTTGTCTATTTCACTTGAGAAACATATTTTCATTTGAGATTTTATTTTATGTAGATACAATCGGCAAGATTATAATCCGGACATAAATATATGCTTCCTCTCTTGAGGATTAGAATGTAAAGAAGTTTTAATCAGCACTAAATATTTATTTATTCCGATCAATGCTGTCATTTTAGTGGCTGCGTCTTCATTTTTCAAATCTCCTATCAATCTCTTCTCTAATCGTCTCTAACCGATTTGGTATCATGCCAGCATCTATTGCTCTTCAATTACGCAGGATTCCATTCATTCATTCATTTATTATAATTATTATTATTATTATTATTATTATTTATTGTTGCTTTTGCTGTTAATATTATTGCTACCGATATTAGTGTTGCTATTATTATTGTAGATTTTATTTCTATTGTTATTGGTGGTGGTAATGAGAATAGTGGTGGTGATGGAGGAAAAAGGTCGGGAGGGAGATCTTTGACCTTGGTGGGGAACCCTCCTAGATATAATGTCTCGATAAAACTATCGGTGGTGGTGTTACCTTAAATTCACTAACCCCATTTATGGGAAAATGTCAAATCAAAATATTGAAAATAACGACGTAAATGAGGCTAGAACATCTTGTGATGGTCTCACGTCAAATAGGTGTCCCACTGGTCAACAGGGTGGGTCCTGTCGTCTTGGCTTATTACAGAAGAAAAAGGGAAAAATGAAGGATAGAAGGCCACACTGGCAGAGGCGGCTTGAAGAAAGTATTAAACGGTGGCGGAAAGACATTGGTAGAATCGAAGAAATAAGAAAAGGAGTTAAACTAGGACAGAAAGCTAAGGACGAGCTTGAAAGGAGGTATAGATTGCTGGAAAAGGGAACGATAAACGTTCTAACAATGTTGAAAGAGAAGATCCACACGGGTAGTATGAAAATTAGGAACTTTGTTGGAAAAAGTGTTGCATTTCGGCAGAACAACCTTTTCCGGAACAATTGGTCTCGGCTGTATAAAGAATTAAATGGTAGTAAACAGGCGGGAAATAACAATACTCCAAATGCAAAAGATGCAAGGAAGTTCTGGAGTGGGATTTTGTCCGTCGAAGGGCGATATAATGAGAAGGCTAGCTGGTTGGTCAGAAAAAGGCTATCAGAAATGCAGCAGATGAAGAACGTTGAGATAACCATCGATGACGTTAAAGCTTACATACGAAGGATGACAAACTGCAAGGCACCTGGTCCAGATGGAGTGATGGATGGGCTTCTGGTTTAAACAGTTCCCATGCCTTTATCCACCTATAGCTGCTGCTCTGCAAAGGGTTGTAGAGTCGGGAGATGTCCCTGATTAGCTTGTGAGGGGAAGAACAACACTGATTAGGAAAGATCCTGCAAAAGGAACGGATGCCAATAATTATAGACCAATTACATGTCTACCATTTATGTGAAAACTGTTGACTGGAACATTTGCGGAGAAAATTTATGAACATCTAGAGAGTAATGGTGTTTTTCCTTACGAACAAAACGGGTGCCGGAAAGGCTCGAGAGATACTAAAGAGCAACTACTAATTGATAAAGCAATACTGCAGGATGCGAAGAAGAAGAAGAAGAAGAAGAAGAAGAAGAAGAAGAAGAAGAAGAGAAATCTGAGTGTAGCATGGATCGATTACAGAAAGGCTTATGACATGGTTCCTCATTCATGGATACGTGAAATACTATTGGTGATGAAGGTTGCTGAGAATGTGGTAGGGCTTTTGGAGACAAGTATGGCTCAATGGAAAACGGTGCTGACAGCAAACAGAGAGGAGATGGGGCAGGTTGGCATTATCACCACTTCTTTTTGTAATGATAATGATGCCACTCAGATTCCTCTTGAAGAGAGAAAAACTGGGGTATAACTTTGGATCTGGTGACAGACGCCTCACCCATCTACTGTTTATGGATGATTTGAAAATATTCGGTAGAAATGAAAAAGAAATGGATAGACTGGTAGAACTTGTGGGGACATACTCCGAAGACATTGGGATGGAGTTTGGGATTAGTAAATGTGCTGTGCTGGTGATGAAAAGAGGAGTAAAGGTTCATTCGGATGGAATAGTGCTGCCAAATGGAGAAATAATGAAAGAAATAGAAGATACAGGATATAAGTATTTAGGAGTGCTGGAGGGTGTAGGCATCATGAACAGAGAAATGAAAGAAAAAGTCAGGAAGGAGTATCTTAGAAGAGTGAAACTAATTGCAAAGTCGAAACTGTATGGAGGGAATCTAATGAAAGCAGTGAATGCATGGGCAGTCAGTATTTTGAGATACAGTGCGGGAATTTTAGAATGGTCTGACAAGGATTTGCATGCCATGGATATCAAAACAAGAAAAGTTTTAGCAATGTTTTGTATATTTCACATTCGAAGTAGCGTAGCAAGGCTGTATCAAAAAAGGACAGATGGTGGGAGAGGATTGAAAAGTGTAAAAGATTGTGTTAGAACTGAGGAGATGCAGTTGAAGGAGCATGTGGTTAGAAGTGAGGAGTGGATGCTTAAGGTTGTGGTCAATGAAGTGGAAGTATGTGAGCAAGGCTGATTATGTGAAACGTATAGATAGAGAAAGGGCAGACGAACTGGCTAGGAAGATAATGCATGGAAGGTTCTTCCAGGATATAGCAGAAGTGGCTGATGAAAGATCATGGCAATGGCTTAGAGATGGGTATCTGGTTAAGAGTATTGAAGCTTTTGTTTGTGCAGCACACGATTGTTCAAAAAAGTGGTTCTAGGAGAGGAAATTGCTGCAGAATGCCGGATTTGTGGTAAGACATCAAAGTTGATTGCGCACCTTGCAGCAGAGTGTAGTGGACTAAAGAAGAGCAAGCAATAAGAGAAAAAAGAAATATAGTGAAGAGAGAAGAGAAAGTGAAAAAATAAATAGGAATAGAAATAGAAAAAAGCGAGGAGATACGAAAATACAATCTGAAAATAAAGCAAGTAGGATCCAAAGTTTAATCCAGATTTAAAACTTTAAAATGTTCGAAGAAAGTTCAAAGATAAAAAACTTAAATATCTTTATACAAGTTCAAGTGAAATATTTAGAGTCGGGTTCTGGAAAACGAAGAATATAGTAACTGCAAACCTAGTTACGATGCCATCTCGGACTCTATTAGCAAGGAACTAACCCGACGACCAACCTCAACCGAGAGAAATATCGTGTAAATTAAAACATTTATTTTTAAATATCGTAACATCCGTCCAGAGTGACCTGGTGATTATAATATCACGATCTGTGCATGTGACCGACTTTTATTTCAACTTTAAAGTGCTCAACAATAAGAACCGAGTTCTTAAAGGGGCTGACATGATTATTATTACTATAAAATGTTTTTTAAATACTTACAGACACTAGTGGTTCATCCTTTCGGGAATCATCAGTGCAGATGTATATAAAAGTAATAAATAAAAAGTTTGACTTATTTTAGTATTTTGATTTATTATTGTTATGAAACTCTGTGTGAAAGTCTATTCGGTCGTTTGTAAATGCAGAATCTACCGCAATTTTGTGATGTGTAATGTGTCCACATTCACTGCAAAATAAACTTGGAAATGTAAAGAATATATAATTGTGTTTTGTAAGAAAACAAAGAAAAGAATTAATTTTTGTTTAACTCATCGTCTGCTTTTGCACTGATCAGTTTGCAAGCAACATTTTATGGTTTACACATCAATATTCTAAGCCGGATGAGGATAGCAAAGAAAGGATGTGGCGCATTGGAAGTTCCTGTTTCCTCTGGTGAGAAAAAGAGAAACATACACAGATAAATAGCGATAGACAGATAGATAGATAGATTGATAGATAGATAGATAGATAGATAGATAGATAGATAGAGAGGGTGGTGGGAAAAGAGTTTTTCCTTCACAAATCCACAGAAACCTTTTTCCTGTGACCAAGCAGACAAAGATTGCCTCTTTCTCAGCCATTTTGGAACAAGTTCCAACCGATCAAATAGATTATTTCAAACAATTGCATATTTATTATAAAAGCAGACGAAGAAGAAGAAGAAGAAGAAGAAGAAGAAGAAGAAGAAGAAGAAGAAGAAGAAGAAGAAGAAGAAGAAGAAGAAGATGCTTAGACGGCGGTTGAAAATTTGTGTGGCGGAAGAGGAGGTCGGAAACATTCTAAAACAACATCAAAGAACCGAATTCAAACGGATTATTTGCTTGGATTGCTTAAAGAAATTTTCTTTTCTCTTGTCAAAATCGAGAGGTACACTTGAAAGCAACATCATTGTACAAGATTGGTCTTATTTTTCGCAAGTTCGTGACTGTGAACGCACTATGCATTTGTTTAAAAATTCTTTTCCCAACATTTTTATAAAATATTTCACTCCTTACAATTCATAAAACCATTGAACATACACACCATTAATATCGCATCAGCATGTTTTCTTTCCATCAATATCATTTTTCCAATCAAATCGAAATATCAGAGCTAATGCTCGGTTGAAAACAAGTCAATATTGGTAATTAGTTTGTTCCCTTGTTTATCGTCTAACTCTATGCACGAACCCTTTCATTTTTGACAGAAATTTATTTTTCTTTAAACAAACTCCCTTACACACACACACACACACACACACACACACACACACACACACACACACACACATACATATATATATATATATATATATATATATATATATATATATATATATATATATATATATATATATAAAATTCCGTTGACTATTTTATCCAATAATTCACTCTTAAAAAAGATTATATTTTAAATGTTAAAAAAAAAAATGTCAAAAAATGTTGTATGGATTCATTTCTTTGTATTTGTTTTTTTTTTCTCTCATTTTGTCTAGTTCATACCCGTACTTTCTTGTAATTATATTTTTTCCCCATATTCAATCTTATCATGTAGCCCATAGCTTAACGGATATAGCCATCCTTATTTTTACAGTCCCATAGAGTTTCTCTGGTGACAGCTTTAGCATCTTGTCAATGTTGATTTCTTCTTCCCTTTTTATGGCTTCACACTCTCCAGATTTTCGCTTGAACTTGGTGAGTTTCACCGCAGGAATTAACTTGCTGGCAAGGTTTTTTTGTTTTTGTTTTTTTTTGAAAGCTGCGAAAAAAAAAAATGATTTCTTATATTAGACTTTCAACACTTCTGAAAAGACTTCCTTTTCGAGAGTTTTGTTTTGTTAAATGAAGAATCTAGCCTTAGTTACTGAATTTGCTGAATAATTTTTAAGGTCTCTTTTAATTAACTAGCAAGACTATGCGACGTTATCCGGGTATAAGATCAAAGATGAATAAAACGGTTCATACCATTGTTATTATTAGAAAGCCAAGCTGAGAAACATTTTTAAAAATCTGATCACGCCAATAATAGACTAACTTTGGATAAATTCTGAAAATAAAATTTCTTCCTTATTTACTTAAATATATTTCTCATTTATTACTATTAAAATAAACCGGTTCATTTGGCATAATCATAAAAGTGGTTTCTAATGGACTGAAAGACGAGTCATGCCAAAGACTTTTAAATGGTAATTGATGTCCTCTTACTAAGCTTAGTATTAAAAGCTGAGAATCAAGAGTAAATGGAATAATCATAGGAAAGAAGTGGCGCCATCCCCCAATATTTTAATGTAAATAGCTAATGAAAACGAAGCCTTTGAGTCACTCTACTTTCTTACAAATATCATCATTAATACATAAAAATTCTAACTTGTTTCATTTTTGTCTACTTTAACGTTAGAAATGTTTGAAATTATATTATTATCTTATTATTATTTTGACGAATAGAAAGTGTACAAACATGTTAAATTATTATATACTAATGTACAAAAAATATATTATTCTTTGCCAGTGTTCACATAGTCATATAAAATAACATCTGAATCGGCGAAGTTAAAAAAATCAGAATGAAAGAAAGAAAACGTTAAAGTTTTGAAAAATAAATAAGGAAGCTTGGTTGATGTCAGGTTATGCGTTCAGATTAATAGTGCTTTGAGGATGGAGAGGTGTAGAATACAATTTGAATCAGCGAGGATGGAAGTATTTTGCGTTAGTATATTATGGTATATATATATATATATATATATATATATAATTAATAATTATTCTTTTACACCTACAGACACTAGTGTTTCACAACTATCAATGTAAGAGGTGACAATTTATGTTGGTTGGAAAATTAAAACTCAGCCACGATGCCTTTGACTCCATTTGCTAAGCCACAAAAATGAAGAGAATTATTAACAAATAAACGCACAATTCGGGCGCGGACATTGGGCAATCCAGAATGTTTGAACGAGTTGCATAAATGCTAGTTGACTGTATCTTAGTTTATATTTCCCAGACAGTGTCCATCCTTATGTATTTTTAAAGAGTCTTGGTAATCATAATTAAATAATAATTATTCTTATATATATATATATATATATATATATATATATATATATATATATATATATATATATATATATATATATAGTTCAGAAATTCAAGTTTACAAAAGGAAAAATTTGTGAAGCTTAAAGAGGATAATAAATATTAATACTAATATTTATCGGACAATTATAACCAGATGAAAATGCTCAATATTGAAGATAGAGCATTGGTATATGAAGGAAGTTAGAACTTTTCAAATTAGAATTTACAACATTTATTATTCGAAAGAAGGGATACAGGTTAAAAGATTTTTCCTTATTCCATAGAGTTTCAAATAATGATTCTTTTCCTTATTCCATAGTTTCAAATAATGATTCTTTTCCTTAGAGGAAAATAGGTAGTAAAACAGCATCTAGATAGACTAGCTATAATTTTGCTGGTGAACATATAGTTTGCAAATTTTAGAGTATGAGACAAATAATGTTTCGAAGATAATATAGAAATATGTAGATCAAAAAGGACATTCATTTTGAAGTGCACGTATAAAGAAAAAAAAATAGAATTGTAACAAAATCCAAAATCAGTAGGATTGGTTGGGACTTGAATGTTAAGCGTAGATCCGATGGTATTATCCATAAATCAAATAGTTGAATGTCTTGAAAAATCCAAATCATATAGATCCATAATTCTTTGCATGGGGAGTTCTGTAGTGTAAAAGCTATGGCTTCAAAGATCAAAAGAAATTACTTTGAGGTTGAAACGCTAACATTGGCATTAAAATAGAATGAAGAGATAGTCTTCCACGATCTATCTTCCATCGCCAAAATTTAAAAAGTGGTAAAAGTTGGGAAGAATAGCTGGATGTGACAGTGAGGAAGTTCTGAAAATTGAGGTTTACTATGACTGGTCAGTGAGCGGTCAACGCTGGGGTGTGTATGACTAAGAGAGGTGTAAGGTTGTTGTAGTTCCTTCGCCGTCTTTCCACAATACATTAACATTTATACATAATTACTTTAAAATATTCAATGAAAACATCATTAACAAAATTGCGTTGTCATGTAGAGTTGGTAACATGAGATTTTCTTGATAATATTTCTAAGTTGAATTCAAGTTTTACGGTATCTTTTGTTTATTACATCGTTAGGTGAAATTTCAGAATAGCTATAAAACATCCTCTCCCCTCTATGTTAAGAATGGATTTTAGAATAGTAATGTTATTATTGCAGCATGGTGCCTTCATTGAATAAGCAACGAAAGTTTCTTTTCTAGTGGAAGACATGTTTTCCATTAATTTATCCGCTGCATTAACATTTGTAAATAATTGCTATACAATATTCATTACAAAAACAATAAAAATGTGTTGCTTATGCAGAGATGGCATTTTCTTTATTAAATTGTTAGGTGAAAGTAAAGAATACTTACAAAGCACCCTCCCCTCCTCATATGAAAAATGAGTTTCCAAATAATAATGCTAAAAAATTAATGATATAACGTTATTCATGCCTGGCGGTTGTCGTTCGATCAAGTCGAATGTAGATTCAGTCAATAAGTACATATAAGTATGAGATGACATAAGTTAAATGAGTTTATGCAAGCGATTGTGTTTATGGAATGGAGTATTGGCTTTGTTATTTGTATAAATCTCTTGGAGAAACAATATTTGATGTTGTACCTTATGATATCCATATATATTAGACATTGTGGGGAGCCTACTTGTCCACAATATGGGGTACCATAAGAATTTTTGTAGACGAGAAAAAGTTTGTAGTATACGAAGTCTCCAACCGCAGAAACTCGAGAATTATCGCTTGTCTCTGTCATGGTGTTTAGAGCTGTTGCCAGCGATTGGAAAGTCATGACCCCTCACTTCATTGAAGTGAACCGGAAGATCGATACGGTGCAAAATTTGAAGATTCTGGAGAAAGTTCTCTTACCCTGGATTAAGAAAAACTAGGATCCCAAGAAAGTGATGATTATCCAGAACTCTCCATCTGCTCATTGGTAAATAAAACAAAAAAACAGCGGAGACCTTGAGAAAGAGTTGCTACTTTTTGTGCCCTCCAATATTTGGCCCTCTGACTTGTCAGATTTGAACCTCTGAGACTATTGTACTATGGAGCAATGTCGAGAATGTCTCTAATGCTCGCCACAGTGGCATCACTGAAGACCGTCTTAAGGCGAGCATTCTGCACTATCAAGAAAGATTCAGCTGTCAAGACCAGTCGTGCGTTTAGGGCTCGCATTTAGCAAATTATGGATGCAGAAGGTGGAGGTATAGAATAAAATGTTTGCATTAGTTTATATTTAATAAAACAGTTAAATAAACATGCACAAATCTTTTAATTTTCCTTCTTTATCAAGGTTTAAAGTTTGAGATCTTAAATTGACAATTTATCGTTTAAACCACACACAGATATATATATATATATATATATATATATATATATATATATATATATATATATATATATATATATATATATATACTAATCTGAGTTTAATATATTGCTGATTGAACCTATACACACTAGTATGTTTAAGATTTAAGGAGGCTATCATACACGCATATGAATACTATTCTTTCTAGTCTTCCATTACCTTTATCTCGATCTTTAACCCCCTATCCTTTCCCATTCATTCATATATCTCAACACAAACCCAAATCCGCACACCTATTGGGTCTTATTTATATACAAACAAATCTTATTTTTCACAACATTTGACAGAACTTCCTAATATAAACTCCCTGTGACGAGGAAGATCTGATATTTTCATTGTAAACTTTGCTTTCGTATAAACTGTATCACCTGAACATGTATCTAGTTTCTAGCTGACCGAAACATGCTTATGACTGTGTAGCAACATGTTACTATTTATATAAAAACATCGTACACTTCAGTTGCATTTAATTAGCCTTTAATAAAGCTTCATGTACATTTTTAAATCTACTGTAATTTAAAAAGTGCCAGTTTCTGTCTATAAAATTTCAGTATATATTATGGAGCCACAGATTTGTTATCGTTATATTTTTAAATATTTTATGGATGCTAAATAAGAAATTAATGGCCTACTAATCTTTGAGTGTAAAAAGAATATATTTCAGCAAATACTAAGTTGCTTTAATTATTTTCAAAATTATTTCCAAAATATTTTATGTAAAGCTCCCCCTTCCCCAATGAGATATTTGTAGAACATATTCTTCCAAATCGCAAGCAAGAACAAAGTTAAAGCTTGGACCAATATCTTGGTAATATACATTTGATTTTTCCGGTCTAATTTTTAAACCCGTACACCGGAAGGATGCAACGAATTCTAACCAACATCACAGCATTAAGGTAAGGCATTTACTACATAATCAAGAGCACTATTTCCTCGTTTCATAACCATAGTACTTACTATCTAATCCAGTAGACTAAAGTATTTCTGCGTAATCCAGATCACTATCACAATATATTCTAAGAAGAATTTTTGTAAAAAAATTTAATATATGTTTTAACTAGCGGATGGGTTGTAAAATACGTTTAAATATGATACTTTACTTTGTCCAGATTTCGTATATATAGAGAGTCGTGATTTCAAAAGTAAAATAAAAAGTATTTTGGTGCCATCAGCTAGAATCGAAACCGAGAGCAAAACCATTCAAAGCTTGTGACGTTACCACTGTACCAACGTGACACGCATATGAACTAATTAAAAATAAACTAAAATGAATCTACAAAACGCATAACGATTTTTTCAATTTTAACCAATTTTTGACCCCTTAAAAACTATTTTAACCGCAAAAGTCCCATAAAAGAACGGTCTATAAAAAAATTCAATCATTTGAGGCCCATAGCGCTGCTCTGCGACTTTTAGTTTCGGACGAGATAGAGTTTGAAAATATGGAGACAGACAGACATAGTGGCTATTATATATTAGAGTAATATTATATTTGCATTGATTGGCTATTTCATTGTGATTTAATGAAACTTTATGTTAAATTATATAAATCTTAGAATCAATATAAGAGGTTACAGTTTGACAGTATAAATAGGCATTGACCCGATTTCTAGGTAAAAATGTAAAAGCTTGATAGAGCCTTACATGGAAATAAATGAACATCACATGATAAAATAATCCATTTGTTTTAAATCTTTCTCAGTACTCTGGTACTCCCCTCGCCACTCCTTCATGATAAACACCCGTCTAGATAAAACCACTGTCAGTAATTTCCCCCACTCTTTATCTGTGCCTAAATTAAAACGTAGATTCCATGAACATAGCTTTTTTTCTGAGAAGTGCACGCCTGTGGAATTCTCCTCCGTTTGCATGTTTCCCACCTGGCTACAACTTGGACATCTTCAAGTCCAACATAAACAAATTCCTGATTAATCGCCCCCTTAAATAAGACACTTTATCAAATCTCCAATACCAACTATTACTACGATATTATCCCATTGATTATTGTACACAAAATAACCCTTATCCCCGAGTGGCTTCCGGTGATCCCCAACAAAAACAAAAAAAAACATTAGATTTTCATGAAAGTTCGCATCAGTGTAGTAAACTAACTGAAAAAGAAAAACAGTCGACTTCAAAATCCAGTTGAATCCAATGCATTGGAATAGCATAGGTAAATCTATGAACATCCATTGCAAAATAGAAACTTGTGTTTACTGAATTGGGTTGATCTGACTGCAGTAGTAAGTGTTCATATCCAGTACCCATAGCAATGGCCAACGACTCTTTATCTGAGAGTCCATCTTTCAAACTCCTTGGCCTAACGTTCACAGGAAACATGAGTTGGAACAATTACATTGAAGGCATTTCCAGGGCCGCTGCAAGAAAGGTGGGCTCTCTCTACCGTGCTAGAAAACTACTAACACCCGAAAGTATCCTGTACCTCTAGAAGGCCACCATTCGCCCATGTATGGAGTATTGCTGCCACATCTGGGCTGGTGCATCTGCTACTAGTCTCTTGCTCCTTGACAAGGTTCAAAAGAGAGTCGCAAACCTGATAGGCCCTGAACTGGCATCTAAGCTTCAGCCTCTGTCCCATCGACGAAATGTTGCATCCCTCTGCCTTTTCTACAAGTATTTTAGTGGTGAATGCTCTGACGAACTGCAATCACTTGTGCCCCCACGACGTGTGCACCCTCGACAAACCCGACAGGCTGCTAAATCCCACCCCCACACTGTAGAGATCCCTAGATGTAAAAGATCTTTTTACTCCAATAGTTTCTTCCCCAGAACCGCTAGACTCTGGAATTCCATTCCAGGTCCCTGCTTCCCCAACAGTACTGACGTGCAGAAGTTCAAGTGTAACGTGAACCGACACCTTGCTGCCCAAATCCCTACATAGTACCCCAGTAGTTGTTGCCCCTGATAGTAGCCCCCTACACCAAAGTGGCAATTTGCCTTGTTTGGGGTGAAAATGTAATAAAAAAAAAAAAAAAAAAAAAAAAAAAGATCTACAAAACTATAATAACTCAAATTTTTAAATATTCTTGCACTGCCTCAACCTTAATTCCCTAGGGTTTTTTTTTTTTTTTTTCAGAACCATAGTCTACGTTAATGGATAAATTCAGGGACTTCAGTCCTATTGCGTAATCAAGACTACTTACTATTTAATCCAGATGACTAATTATAATGACTGGATAATCGACGTTGATTACTTTTATATGGAATCAAATGGTAATATTAATGTTTTTAATGGATTAAAAATAATATTATGGCATTTATATTCCTGTCTAACCTTCATGCTCCATTTAAAGTACACAATAATTCTTTTTAAAATATCTCGCGTTTCATTATCGTGAAAGAAAAGAAAAAAAGAAATAAAATTTAATTATTTTTATTTTGTTTAGAGTGTGTAAGTTATTTTGTACACACACACACACACACACACACGCACACACACACGCACACACCTATATTCAGTCAATAAGTACATGTGGGTATGAGATGACATAAGTTAAATGAGTTTATGTAAGCGATTGTGTTTATGGAATGGAGTATTGGCTTTGTTATTTGTATAAATCTCTTGGAGAAACAATATTTATATATATACCCCCATATATATATATATATATATATATATATATATATATATATATATATATATATATATATATATATATATATATATAAAGTTGACTTTTCTCTCGCTCTGATATGGATATTAAAAGCCTCTTTTTTTAGTTAACTACTATTAAAATGTTCTTCAAGTCAATATTTTTTTAATTTAAAATTGCTATGATAAGCAGAGAAATTAAATTTGCTACACTGAAAGAGCATAACAAGGTGCCTTATTTCCCTAATTTTTTCGTTGAATTTGAACAAATATTTTGAAAATTATGTTAATTTATCTATTTTCTGGTAAGTTTAAGAGTGTATTACTTTATTGGGGGGCTGCCAAAATACCTAGAAAAGAGTCGACTGACAGCTAGTGAAATGGAATGTGTGGTTGAAGCCTTGCAGAAGGTTTATCTATCGTAGATCTAGCACAGGAGCTTGAAAGAAATCGAAGAATATTGTTTTTATTCGTTGAAAGTCCAAACATCAAACCAAGGAAAACAGAAGAAAGCCAGTTTCTGCTCGTGAAATGTTAGAAAAATTCACCATCAACTTATAAAGCAACCGGGCAGCAACAGTACTGCTATATTTGAAAAGGCTGGTATACCGTCCTTGTCCAGAAAAACACGCTGCAATGTCTTAAACAAAATTGCAAGAAGCATTAAGCCCATAGAAGACCTGTTTTGAAACCAAACTTATAAGAAAAAGTTTGGCCTGAGCTTAGAAATACATTAAAATCAGCTTTGAAAATTTTCTTTTCACCGATGAGGCCAGAGCAACCTCTCATTGATTCACTCGTCAACAGGGAATTGGTCCATTTTGAGTGCCAGAATATGTCAAACTGAGAAGCCAGTCTTATATTTTATTTTTAAATGAGTATTTGTCACCATGGCTTCATAACCTTTCATTGGCGCATCACCGCAAATTGATTTTTATGCATGACAACGTGCTATCCCACTCAGCCAAAGCTATGACATTCTATCTTAAGTCATTAGGTGTTAGTGGAAAAAATTTGATGACATGGCCACCTTGTTCTCCAGATATACACCCAATTGAGCAGCTCTGGTCAATAATAAAGTGAAAGTTTATGAAGGAGGTGTTTAATTTTCATTGAAGGATAAACTTTGGAGGAAGATTTTGGAAGTTTCCTGCAGCATCACATCATATCAAATCCGCTGATTGACCATCAGTTGACAAGATGCAATTCAAGGTGATTTTGAAGAATGGGAGTTATGTTGATAAATAAATATTTTATTAAACAAAATAATGTGAAATTCTTTCTTGTTTTCGGTTAATATTGTTACTGGATATGTTCTTTATTTATTATAAATAGAAATATGAAGTTAGAATATTGTTTTATTACTGAAAATATACATTTGTAGACACTTGAAATAAAGTGATACACACTTAAAATTACCAGAAAATAGAAAAATTAGCATAACTTTTAAAATATTTGTTCAAATTCTACAAAAATTGGGGAAATAAGGCATCTTGTTATGCTCTTCCAGTGTAGCAAATTGCACTTCTCTGCGTTTCATAGCAATTACAAAAATTAAAAACGTATTGACCCGCAATAAAGCGATACACAGGGTTTATATATAGGAGGTGCCTTAAATAAGTATTCAGACCTTTTTTACAGACATATTAAATTGTTGTAGACTCATGAAAATTCATTATGTTATTGCTATACATCTTATGAGTTAATTGACCAATTCTTATACTTCCAGGTTCAAATGAACAGCTGCAGCAGGAATTGGAATACACCCTACTAAAGCGTGATTTTCACAGCTGGTGAATTTTAAAATGCAATCTAGTCGTGAGGACACTTTAGAAGAATGATATGCAATAAAATTCTGTTTTACACTTGGAAAAAATATCACAGAAACGTATGGAATGCTTCAGATTGCTTTTGGGTCATCTTGCATGAATCTAACATCAGTTTTTTAGTTGCATAAGCGATTCAAGGAAGGCAGGGAGTCTGTGAGCGATGATGAGAGGTTTTGGAGGAGTAAGGAATCAGAACATCAGAATTGATTGGTTAAATAAAGGATTTCATTAAAAAGGAACGTCATGTGTCTATAGAGACAATAAATGCACAGTTTGATGTCAGTGTGGGAACTGTATATGCTATGCGAGTAATTGAAGATGCAGAAGATTGGCACAAAGTTTATCCACAACTCTAATCTTGTCACAAACTATTTGACCAAGATGAGCATCAAGACAGTTCTTCTCCCTATAGTCCAGACCTTGCTCCCCGTGACTTTATTCCCTAAGCTCAAAGAAAACCTTAGAGACAATTAAGGAGATAAAGTAGGCTGTTTGACGAGGGTCATTAACACACTCAAACAAAAGGGCTTCCAGAAGTTGTTGAAACAAGTGCATTGCAGCCAGAGGAGATAGCTTTGAAGGGAACTAGTGTTTCATGTGTGTACTAGCAATAAAAGTGCTCATACGAAAAAAATCTGGAAACTTATTTAAGACACCTCATATATATATTTGCCTTAAACGAATCTTGCTTTGCTGACTGTTGGAAAACCGCTTCTGTGGTACCAGTCTTCAAGAATTCTGGTGAAAGAACTGACCCACTAAATTATCACCCCATTAGCCTTCTCCCGCTTTTCGCCAAAATATTTTAGTCCTTAGTTAATCAAGCCCTAGTCCAACACCTAACAACTGCTAAACTCCTAACTGACAAACAATATGGATTCAGGCAAGCCCGTTCCACAGCAGATATCTTAACTGTAGTCTCTGAACGTATATACCATTCACTGGACAAAACAGGGGAGGGTAGAGCGGTAGCCCTTGATATATCTAACGCTTTTGACAGGGTATGACACAATGGTCTTCTAAGGAAAATATATTGTCATTTGGGCTGGTGCATCTGCTGCTTGTCTCTCACTCCTAGACAGGGTTCAAAAGAGAGTCGCCAACCTGATAGGCCCTGAACTGTCATCTAGGCTTCAGCCTCTGTCCCATCGACAAAATGTTGCATCCCTCTGCCTGTTCTACAAATACTTTAATGGCAAATGCTCTGACGAACTGCAAGCACTTGTACCTCCTCGACGTGACTACCCCCAACAAACCCGACAAGAAACTAAGTCCTTCCGGGATTCTGTTTTCCCAACTGTACTGAATGCAGTAGTTCAAGTGTAATGCAAACAAACATCTTTCTACTCATCTCCCTTCGTAATACCCCCGCAAATTATGTCCCCGATACTAGCCCCCTACTTCCAAATGGCACTGTGCCTTGTTTGAGGTGAAAATTTAATAAGAAAAATATATAAGGAAATCAAAGAAGATGCAGTGTTTACCAGATATAAGCAATGGTAAACTTCAATCTAATATAAATACCAGTATATATATATATATATATATATATATATATATATATATATATATATATATATATATAATCATTCACATACAGTACTGTTTCGCTGTATCACAGCTCGACAGTGCAACTAGACCAGCACCTTTCCCTAGCTAGGAATTGAACCTATAGCCATTGTGATGATATTCGGCAGTTCTAACTTCCAGCCCATGATATCGATCCTCACAAATGACCTCATCAAATGTGCATTTAAATAGACACTAACATACTGCTTTTATTGTGCTCGAGCAGCTTGTTAATTTACTTACAAACAGTAAGCTTCCCTTTATAGCCAATTAAGCAGCAGGTGAGATAGATTTACCACAGTACTCTACCTAAAGATGAGGACTTAACATATATATGTCCCGATTTCGAATTTTGCTAGATTCAGCCACTCTGATGAATCATAGATGATGAAACACATGTCAGTGGATAGTTATATTTTAAAAAATAATATATATATATATATATATATATATGTGTGTGTGTGTGTGTGTGTGTGTGTGTGTGTGTGTGTGTGTGTGTGTGCGTATATATATATATATATAACGGGCAAGCTCCCTTGCTACGAGAGCAGTTCTTCTCTCGGGTCGGTCAGCTCTGGTGTTGTCGAGCAAAGTACGAACATTCCATGATGCTAAGGTAAGCACCAACCCTTTTTTTCTCATGTCTCGACCGCTGTGAGGGAAACCCCGCCAGCCGTGGTATGCTGGCCAGGGGTGATGGTGAAGCAGCTATGTTTAGGGCTCCTTTTATCGCCCTGTCCTCATGCCATGGAGGCGAGCAGAGTGATCCTGAAAAGGACTGCTCGGTCGGCCAGCCAGTTGCCTGCACCCCCTCGCTGCTTCGGTCGAGTGGAGTACGACCAGTTTCTGGGCCGCCTGTGTGCAGGTTTGCAGCTACAGCTCCCAGTGATTTCCACACCTGCTTTGCCGCTCGCCCATCGCCACAGGGCTTGGTGTTGACGCAATGTTTGACATCCTGACTTGCGCTGGATTTGGATTATAGTGAGGGGGACTTGCGCTGCATCGGCCTCACTGCCCAATTCCAACGGCAAGACATAGTCGAGACGGCTGGGGACAAACAAGGGTGCAGGAGCTGCCGGAGGGAGGCAAGTATGCCATCCAACCGCCTAAGGGGCTCCACTCCATTGTTTCTGTCGGGGTTGCTCCCCTAGCCTTATCCATTTCCATGGCTCTCACAAGGCAGTGAGGCCATTTGACCCATGGCTGGGATAGGGATTGGTAATGTGTCAGGGCATGTCCACACGTCGGCTGTGTGTGGTGCCGACTGTTGGACAGACCACCGCCTGATCATATCCAAAATGTGCCTCTACATCAAACCCAAGAGGCGGCCTCAGGGCCAGAAAGTCACAAAGCGCCTTGACCTGGAAAAACTTAAAAGTCCAGATGTCATCCATGAGCTACAGGAAGCAATCAACGACAAGCTATCTGTCCCCCTCACCATCTCGGACACTATCGAAGATCAGTGGGCACACCTCAGAGACTCCACCTACTCCATCGCTCTCGAAATCATTGGACCCAAGCAAAAGAAGCACCAGGACTGGTTTGATGAAAATGACTCTGAGATTCAGCCCCTCCTGGAGGAGAAACGCCAACTTCTCCGTGCACATCAGAGCGACCCCAAGTGTTTCGCAAAGAAAGCTGCCTTCATCAACATCCGCAGCAAGGTGCAGGCCAGACTCCGCTCCATGCAGGATGCCTGGCTCAGCGCCAAAGCAGATGAGATCCAGGAGCATGCCGATAGCCAGGATATGAGGAAGTTTTACGATGCGCTGAGGGCTGTCTACGGTCCCCAGTCCTCTAGCTCCTCCCCCCTGCTTAGCTCCGATGGAACAACTGTCTTGAATGACAAAAAGCAGGTCCTTGATAGATGGGCGGAGCACTTTAACAGTGTGCTAAACCGACCATCTTCCATCAACGATGAAGCCATCGACCAACTACGCCAGGAGACTATCAACGAGGAGCTCGACATCCCACCCTCATCAGAGGAAGTAAGCAAAGCCATCAAGCAACTTTCCTCTGGGAAGGCCCCCGGCCCCGACTCAATTCCAGCAGAAGTATACAAAGCTGGTGGACCTACACTGCTTTTAAGACTAACAGAACTCTTCCAATCCATGTGCGAGAGTGAAGAATTACCCCAAGATTTTCGTGATGCTACTATCGTTCACATTTACAAACGCAAGGGAAATCGTCAGTCATGTTGTGACCTTGGGACATGTGCTTACACACGTTCTTGACCCCTGATCGCGGCCCAGTTATGATCTGCACCCTGGTCGGTACAGTTATGATATGTCGACTGGGCAACCAGGTCTGCCAACCGTTAGTACGTCGCGTCACCCAGTGAGTTCTTCGTTAAGGCGTTAGGGATTCTTCTCGGATGCTTGGTCCTCAAGGCCTGTTCTCCGTGGATCGTCTAGTTATCCTGGGTGTTCGTTGACGGATACGGTGTCACAAATGGCAAATAAAGAATTTACATATATATGGATCAACGCACATCAGCAACAAAACTCCGGAGGTTGGTTAATAGAATATATATATTTCGGAAATTCATAAAAGAAGTATTTACAGCATATACATATAGTTGACAATTAATTCAAGCAAGTAGTTAGTTCTACAACTGAGCTTCTGTTGTTGAAATACCTGGTCGGTATTGCGGACTTTGCGTAATTCTCGTTAAGTAATCTACACGTTATAAGCATTGTATTATCAGGCAACAAGCGAGGGGGGGAGAGAGAGAGAGAGAGGTGATTCTGCCGAGACTTATCTCTTTGACTCTTACTGTTCTTCACTACTCTTCTGTTCTGTTCTACTGACTTAATCTTTGATATTTCACTTCTTTTATAATACAATTATGGAATGATGACGACACCCATGTTCGTCATCGACCAATCAAATTGCTTGATTATAATTCGACGGGGCCTTTTCTCATTGGTTGATTATACTTCGACAGGGCCCTTTTTCATTGGTCCATTTCCAAAATTGGATTGACTCCTCCCTTAACCAACGCCCAACTTACACGTTGTATTAATTAACTCCTCCCTGGCTTACTAATGGAATTTCCCCATATCCAGGAAAATTATTTTTCCTTTGACTTAAAGCAAATCACGCGATTTTATTTGTTTTAAAATTATCTATTGATCTCACCTTTCGCTTTGATAATTCAAAGGGATTTTAGTTTATCTTTGAATTAAGTTCTGGTTGTCGGCCATTTTATTATATCAGACATTTTGTTTACATCAAAAGACCAAGAATGCATTTGTCGCTTTGAACTTATCGGACAAAACATTTTCCCATCCGAGCAAAAATATTTCATAAATTCCCTTTTTTCGTTCGACTTGATTCACCAAATGACAATTCTCGATACGTTATTTTATTGTTTTGAAATTTCGGACAATTCATTTTTTTTCCTCTTCTTTGCTCCAAACACAATGCCGAGTCACTGCGTGTGTTTCTCTTAGATCAAAAACAACCCGACTTTTCAACTTGTCAAATTCCCAGGTCAACTTTTTGGCTCATAGTTTTGCCAATTGCGGGTGTGAAATCCCCACCCCTCCGGCTACTGTACACTATGATTTCGGCCCTTGGAGATCAAGCGCCTGTGTATTTTGGCTAACATATTTTATGCATTCTTTTTCGCTTTTGAAGTCCAGGATGTGATTCAACTTTTCGCCACAAAGGCACTCTTGCCGCCGCCATTTCAACAACAGACTTAGCTCAGAATTTATTCACAAATAAAAATTAATAATAATTTTTATTACTTCAACCCGATCATCGTCCGGGAACAAAAAATTACTTTTAACTAAAAGAAACGTCACATCAACCCTACAGGTCTGATGTGGCCTCTCTTTAGTGTTACAATGTGACAACCACCGCGGGATATCCCTTCTTTCCATCGCTGGGAAAATCCTGGCCTGCGTCCTTCTCAACCGCCTGCTGGTGCACCTTGAAGATGGTCGTCTTCTCAAGAGCCAGTGTGGCTTTCGAGCGGGCCGCGGGACGACTGATATGATCTTTGCTGCACGCCAACTGCAGGAGAAGTATGTTGAGCAGCGTCGGGGCCTCTACACCACGTTCGTCAACCTGACCAAGGCCTTCGACACTGTTTGCCGAAATGGCCTCAGGCGGATCATGAAAAAATTTGGTTGTCCAGACAGGTTCATCGCCATTGTCAGGCAGTTCCATGAGGGCATGACCGCCCGTGTCCTGGATGACGGCGACTCCTCAGAGCCCTTCCCTGTGACCAACGGGGTCAAGCAGGGCTGTGTCTTAGCCCTGACGCTCTTCAGCATGGTTTTCTCTGCCATGCTCCAGGACGCTTTCAAAGACAGTCACTCTGGCATTGCAATCAAGTACAGATGTGACGGGGAATTGTTTAACATCAGGCGAATGCAGACAGTCACGAAAGTGAGGGAAACCATCATCAGAGACCTTCTCTTTGCCGATGACTGTGCCCTTAATGCCCCAAATGAGATAGAGATGCAATGTCAAATGGACGGATTTTCCACCAGCTGTGACAACTTTGGTCTCACCATCAGTACAAAGAAGACAGAAGTTATGTACCAACCCGTCCCAGGAGATGCATACCATGAACCCGGCATCACTGTCAAAGGGCAGAAGATCCATGCTGTGGAGCAATTCACCTACCTTGGCAGCACCCTCTCCCGCACCGCCAACATTGACATTGAGGTTAACCATAGGATCTCCACAGCGAGCAGTGCATTTGGAAGACTTAGAGACAATGTGTGGAAGAGGAGAGGCATTACACTCGCAACCAAACTGAAAGTATACCGAGCGGTCGTCCTGACAACCCTACTCTACGCATGTGAAACTTGGACGCTATATAAAAGACATGAAAAACAGTTGAATGGCTTCCACCTCAGATGCCTCCGTAATCTTCTCAACATCCGCTGGCAAGACAGAATTCCTGACACAGAAGTCTTGAAGCGCGCAGGGCTCCATACCATCACCACCATAATCCGCAAAACCCAGCTCCGGTAGGCAGGCCATGTCTATCGCATGCACGACAGCCGAATCCCCAAACAACTTTTCTATGGGGAACTCAGCCAGGGAAAGCGGAATGCAGGGGGCCAAAAGAAACGATATAAAGACTGTCTGAGGACGTCCCTAAAAGACTTTGACATCAGCCCCCAGTCTTGGGAGAGTCGCGTTGCTAAACGTTCGGCCTGGCGTTGCGTCATCAGCTTAGGAGCCGACAGGGCAGAGAATCAACGCATGACACACGACCAGCAGAAGCGCAAGAGGAGGAAGGAGAGAGTTGCCGGTTCACAGCCTGCCGATACCGCCTTCACGTGTCCAGAGTGTAGAAGAGTCTGCCGAGCACGGATTGGCCTCATCAGCCATCTCAGGACCCACAAACCCCTGACGCCGAACTGATTGATACCTTGGTCATCGTCGACTTCGACAGACGAGCAAGAATATATATATATATATATATATATATATATATATACACATACATACATATATATATATATATATATATATATATATATATATATATATATATATATATACAGTGCCGGCAAAAAGAAAGTCCGTACTTGTAATTTATTCAAAAACTGCAAATTTAAGCTAAATTTAATGTAACTGTTTAAACAACCCATGCCTCATTTGGTTCGCCTTTTATTCTTCTATAATTTTACCTGTTCATTTTTTACTTTTAATTGAAATATTCTAGTGTTCACATCAATTTAACAAAATGATTTAAAATTGAGGCAAAAGGAAAGTCTGCAGCAACAAATTCGCTTAAAACCAGCTTAAATTGTCACCCTTAAATCAGTTTAAAATATCCACCAACAGGCAACAAAGCTTCTCTAATCGTAATTGTTGTTGTTCCAGGTTATACAACGTAACATTTAGTCCATATGCCACGACTTTCTCTTAGTGATTGTCAGATGCCCCTAAATCTGGTCGTACTAGAGTTACTTCAAACAGGGAAGACAATGCTATCAAAATCTGCAGCCTAAGAAACAGATTTGAAATTGGTCCCAAAATCCAACAACAGTGCAATCTTATTAAAAAGTACTTTCTAAAGTTGAGAACATATTGATGGAATTTAATTTGCGAGGATTTGTTGCAATGATTTCTGTGAAGAACAGAAAACACCGTCTGGAAATCATTAGATGCAATGAAGATCATGACTTTTCATGTTGGTCAAAAATGCTTTTTAACAACGAAAGCAAATTCAATAGGCTAGGCAGTGATGCCAGGCAGTACGTCCATCAGAGAAAGATGAAGAATTTAATCCTAGGTGCTCAGTTTCAACACTGCAAGGTGGTGGAGGTTCAATGTTAGTGTAGGGGCATTATTAGTACCAATGGTCCAGGGCCTATAGTTCTCTTGCAAGATCGAATTAATTCGACCAAGTACATTAATATGTTGATTGAGCATTTTCTACCCTACTTTGGTAGGAATTTGGATGATAATCGCATCTTCATGCAGGAAAATGCTCTCATTCACACAGCTGTCAATGTCAAGAGGTTCCTTGAAGAGCATGATATTCCGTGTTTGGATTGGCTTGCACAATCTATAGACCTCAATCCTATCGAAAACGTATGGCATTACACCAAGCAACAGTTACGCAATGATAAAATTTCAAATTTGGAAGATCTTTAGACAAAAATTAAAGAAAAGTGGGATGCCCTTTCCCCGGCGTATTGCTGCAGTCTTATTCAAAGAATTCCCAAAAGATTGCAGGCTCTCAAATTGCAGAAGGGCTATGCTACTAAGCATTAACTAGTTCATTGTGTTCCTGTTGTATTTATGTTGCATTAATGTCCTAAAGTTACATTTTGATAACAATTTTCCATTGTGCCGATTTTCTTTTTGTCTCCTCAATTTGAAGTTATTTTTTTTAAATTGATGTGAACACAAGAATATTTCAATAAAAAGTCAAAAATAAACAGGTAAAATTGTAGAAGAATAAAAGGCAAATCAAATGAGGTATAGGTTATTTAAACAGTTACATTAAATTTAGCTTAAATTTGCGGTTTTTGAAAACATTACAAGTGCGGACTTTCTTTTTTCGTCCGTGTATATATATATATATATATATATATATATATATATATATATATATATATATAATGGTGGTTTTTTTTTCATTCATGCAGAGGTAGTTTCACAATAAAGATGAAACGTTGATGAATACATAATTTGGTTTGTTCTTTTTTATCTATTTTATTGGAATACAATTTCAATTATTCTCATCATAAGTTACCTTGTCAGTGCGTGTGCGAAAAGTCTATACCAAACTCCTCTCTTAATATTTAGTCTACATAGGTTAAATTTGCTACATAAAGGTATATGGACCTATTGTATACTTTGGATTCTGGCTTTAGACGGCAAAAAATTGCTGATAAGGGATCAAAATTAAAATAAAAATGGTTGACCTTGACAAGGAAAGTCGAATAAAACATTAATCTGCTGTTCCTTTTGCGCATGCTCAAAATTAATTATTTATAGCTCAAAGTCAATTCATTTTTAACCTTTCGTATCCATGTCTGTTGCACAGACGGTAACAACCTTGAAGAGATAAATAATGACTAAGGATGGAGTATTAAACGTTCTGCTTTCGATTCTAGTTGATGGACATATTTTTTTAACTTTTTAAATTATTATTACATATTGGATAATAATTGATAGAGAATGAATAAAATCTGCATGAATCTATATATATATATATATATATATATATATATATATATATATATATATATATATATATATATATAAATTATTAGCGTTCATGTATGCATGTTGTAACTCTCCTACAGCCCACACCACTGGACCGATCATGACCAAACCTGTACTGACACACAGAAGTTCGAGCACAATGTGAACGAATATCTTGCTGTTCAACTCCCTTCATAGTATCCGTCAACTTATGTCCTTGATAGTCAAAATGGCACTGTGCCATTATTTGGAGTGAAAATGTAATAATCAAGAAAAACATATTGTACAACCGGGCTGCCTGATAGTGTATCTGTATATGTATATAACTGACATTGTGCATGTGCAAAACGTCTGTACGAAACGATCATTACAACAAAATGTTTCGTGGAGGTATACATTCATAAATTAAAATTAAAAGGTTTTTACTCATGATTAATCCAGCCTTTGATTTTTATTTTATTTAATTCAATTTCCTCATATTTTATTTTTCTAAACTACTCGTTTTCATTCAATTACCACTAGCCATTTTTTTGTTTATTTTTGGCTCTTCAACTCCATTTTCATTTTCTCTGATCCTGTTTGTATTTTCTTTTCTTGATTAATCATATTTTGTTCTTTCCTCTTTTTGCTAAGATTTTGTTTTATTTTCATTGCGTTTCCTTCTCTTTCTCTCCCTCAACTTGACTGCTGTCATATAATTACATATGAACAACGTGAAGAGCAAAGATGTGGGCAATATTTTTCAACTATTTTCTTTCTCTTTCAGAATCTAGACATCCTTTCAGTCAGACTTTCTATTCAGATCTTTAACAGTTTCTCCATTCTGTCACCAATTTCTAATTAGTTTGCAAATGATTACAAAAGGTTTGCTCAATTCTGTTGTCTCTAATAAGTTCGATTCATCTTTTTTGCTTTGTTGTTACTGACAGTCATATTGGCAGATTAAAAAGAAAACCTCACGGAAAAATGAGGTTATGGTTGGATATATCCAGACAGAACCAAAAATTAAAGTATTTCCATTAGTTGACAAGACTAATGGATGAGTTCATCAGTTTCTTTTATTTTATTGATGATTTGTGGTCAGTCAGAATAAAAACTAGACTTGACATATATATGCAACGTATGCATCTGTGTTCAACCAAATAATGGTTCAGCAAAAACTTAAATGAAATATTAGTAGGTTTATTAGTAGAACATGATATGAAACAACATAATCAAATTATCAACCAAGGAACAAGATCGCTGAGAATACCAGCTATAAGATTCATTGGTCCACAGAGATTTGATCCAGTGTTTTATTGTTTTTAACAATAAGAAATAAAACTTTGAAAAGAAAGGCAATTTGGTAACAGGCCATCCAAACTTCATGCAAAATTTAATAGAGGTTTTCTTTCCGGCAGAACTTTTCAAACGATGAATAAAGATGATTAGAAAACAGCTGGTTATTAATAATTATTAATCACACATGACCTTTTTATTGTATAATTATATGAAACAGTAAAGTGGGTTGAGAGATACAAATCTTTGCTTTGTTGAGCAAGATCATATATTAAGTTAAGTTTTTAAAACAGTTCAGTTAAAGCAATGAGTGAATCAAACACGAATAATAATAATAATAATAATAATAATAATAATAATAATAAAAAGGAACTCATTTTTTAGTTTCCTTGTTGGCAAAGACGGGCAGAAATGCTGTATATATATACATATATATATATATATATATATATATATATATATATATATGTATATATATATATATATATATATATATATAAATAATACATATGTGTATGTTTGTACTAGCAAAGGGATGCGACTTCCATTCCTACCACTACACTCTAACTGACCGACGACTAGACATTAACTTTGACACGAGTCCTAATAGAGAAGATTTAAGACGTGTGAGTCACCGAAACTCTCTAAAAGAATGGAACGAAATGCGAGTTTGTCTTTTTTAAAAACAAAAAAAAAAAAGTTAATTATTACTTCGAATTTATTTCAGGAAGCAGTCTCTATTGCGATATAAATGTATAATTTTGTCTTTCCATTTAAATTTCACTAATGCAAATCCTCTAACATGAATGCGAAAAGTGGCCAGGCGGCCGATTGACGAATAATTTAGCTGAATGTTGCTCCGAACTTGTAACCGGAAGCAGTCCTTTTCGTGGCAATTGGCCCGGACGAAGAACGAGGGAATTAAATTCTACCACATCATCAGGAGAAATTGCCTTCCTCGGCTTCTTCCCATCCAACATTTCTAGCGACTAACCAATATGGTGTAAGGTAGACCTATCATCAAACGCCTTCTTTCATAGCATCACTACCGACTTTTACTAAGTAGAATACTTAGTTAAAATTTTTATTTAGTTTTTTACATATATAATTTTTTTTTCTTATTTATTATTTCTTTCTTTATTTTTTTATTTATTTGTTTTGTTTTTCATTTTTTAAAATCTTCTATTTATGCCTTATATGTATGTGTGATAGTGCACGATACCTCCTGTATACATGGGAGCCAAACACTATACCTGCATCAGAACCACAGGTAAAACAATGCTGGGCTAGGTGTTGCCACAAACACCAAAATATGAAAAATGTCAAGTACAAATAATTCAAACCATGGGGCCCAGAAGAAAGATCTAGGTGTCATGATCGGCAGTTGCTCCTTCGGTAGCCAGCATGGGGGACCCATCATCCTGCGAATGTTGGCTAACTTCCTTATTTCAGAAACTCAAATAACATGGACGCTGAACAGGTAAGCATAACCTCTAATTTCAGGGAAGAAAATGATACCAAACAAACACAGCACAGCCGTGATAATCATCAAAATGGAAAAATCGAAGAAAGAAATGGACAACAAAAGAGAATAAACTAGTAATGGAATGCTATTATAGAAGTCATCCTGAATATAGATATGGAGGTTAGCGGAAACGAATGAAAGAACTATGGAACCTATCCAGTGACCACCAAGCGACAGAACTGCCCGTAGAAAAACCTCACAAGTTGAAGACTCACAAGTAAAAACACCAAAGGCCCAGCACCTCTGAAGACCGAAGACTAAAAACGTTGAAACCGAGAACAATGAAACAGAACTAACAGAGAATGAAGCAAATGAAATAAATAAAATAACACAGTTCATGAACGAGGAAAAAACAAAGCTCCCATCGTTAAAGAACCAAGAGCAGAAGAAATTAAAAACAGAAACAGAGAAGGTTAACAAGCTCCTCTCACACATCCCAACAAACACAATCACAGACTTAAACAACCTCAGGCGCTAAAATGGTAAGTATGAATCTCAAATCAGAAAAACAACCGGGAACAAGCGGACCGACAAAACCTGGATGAGAAATAAGACTAGAAACCAAAATATAGAAACATAAAAAAGAAACCAAAATGATCAACAGGAAGAAAGCAATGTGGAGAAAACGGAATATTGGAAATGTAACCGGCAGGGAGAGGCTAAAAAAGAAACATGAAGAGCTGGACCAAAAAATAAAATCAAAAGAAGCGAGATAGAGACGATATAGATATAAATCTGAACAATGCAAACAAAACAGAACATTTGAAACCAATGAACTCCAATTCTACCAAAATGTGAACAGAGGAAAAACAAAAACAGAACAACCAAATCCGACAGAAACAAAACTCTACTCGAGTAACATATGGGAAGAGCGATAGAAATGCCGAATGGCTGAAAGACATGAAAGAAGAATTACAACAAATCGAAGAAGGAACAGTGAATGAAATCAGCAAGGAAACCCTAAAGAAAACCATAGGAAAAATGGCAAACTGAAGAGCACCAGGGCACGACGGGATACATGCATACTGGTTAAAAAAATTCACAACCTTACACGAAAGGTTAGCCCAAAACCTGAGAAGTTGTATACAGGAAGCAAGCGTGCCAGACTGGATGACAAAAAGGTAGAACCACACTGCTACAGAAAGACACGGAGAAAGAAACCGTCCCCAGCAATTATAGGCTAATCACGTGCCTAGCCACCATGTGGAAGATACTGACAGCACAACTGAGGGAACAAATCTACCACTCACTGAATAACCGTGGACTAATCCCCGAGGAACAGAAAGGATGCCAAAAAGGGAAAAGACGAACACATGATCTGCTATATGTTGATCAAAAGATCCTAAATGAGGTAAAAAGGAAGAGGAAAAATTTAGCCATGGCATGGATCGACTATGTACGACAGGATCCCCCAAGCATGGATAATAGAATGCCTAAAAATGTATAAAATACCAAGCGGGATCACCAATGTAATAGAAAATGCAATGAAAACATGGAGACTGGAACTGACAGCTGATGGACAATGCATAACAGAAATTAACATACAAAGAGGCATCTTCCAAGGAGACTCATTATCGCCATTACTGTTCATCATAGCCATGATGCCCTTGAACAGTATTCTGAAAAAGTGCCAAGCCGGATACAAGTTCCCCAATACAGAGGAAAAAATGAACCACCTGATGTGCATGGACGGTCTGAAACTTTTTGCAAGGATTGAAAGGAGCTAGAGACACTAATTAACACTACCAGGATCTTCAGCCAAGATATCCAAATGGAATTTGGAATGGAAAAGTGCGCACTACTAGTTATAAAAAAGGGAAAACTGGAAACGACAGAAGGCATGGAACTACCTAACCAAATAGAAATGAGGGCACTCGGGGAACAAGACGACTATAAATACTTGGGAATTCTGGAAGCGGACACCATCAGAGCAACAGAAATGAAAGAGAAAATTGGAAAGGAATACCTCAGGAGAACAAGAACACTCCTGGAAATTAAATTATATAGCAGAAACCTAATAAAAGGTATAAATACATGGGCAGTGTTACTAGTAAGATACTCTGGACTGTTTATAGGGTGGGCAAAAGAAGAACTAAGACAGCTCGACCAGAAAACCAGAAAGCTCATGATGATGCATAATGCACTACACCCAAAGGACGATATTTACAGACTCTACGTGAAAAGGAAAGACAGTGGCAGAGGACTGGTCTGTATTGAAGACTGTGTAAAGGACACAAAAAAAGAACTAGAAAAATACATAATACAAAACACTGAAAAGATAATTATGGCAGTGAGAGATACAGAGAAAACCAACAAAACAGAAAACAGAGAGACAAATGACAAAACGAGAAAAGAGAAACAACTCCACGGAAGATTCATAAGAATGACAAAAGATGAGAATAACGAAAACACATGGACATGGATGCGAAAAGGACATATAGAACGAGAAACTTAATCTCTAATAACTGCAGCACAAGATAACTCGATAAGAACCAGCCATATCAAAGCAAGGATCGATGAAACACAAGAAAACAGCAAATGCAGACTCTGCGGACAAAGAGACGAAACGATAAACCATATAGTAAGTGAATGCAGCAAACTGGCCCAAAAGGAATACAAAAACAGGCATGACCAAGTGGGGAGGGCGGTGCACTGGGAATAGAAAAGTGATTGATACCAAAAAGCCGATAAGGGTCAAGGAGGATGGAAAGACAGAGGAGGGAGCACTGGCCAGACCCTGGCTGGACAAGTGCGAAGAGAACTGGAATCTTTGGGAGGCTTAGTGCCACTCAAATTCCAGTATAAACCAATGGCCACTGCCAGCGAGAAATCAATGGTAAGAGGCTGTTGCGATGATGCAAATTTGTTTGCAAATGCTTTCGAAGGAGGAGGAGAGAGCTGGACGTCTGGGGAGACTTGTTGTCACTCAGCTTCCAATCAGATCGTTTGCTGACTTGTGTGAAAGCTCTATGTGAACCAATAATAATAAAATGAGTTAAAAAACCAGATGAGCATTATTTAATAATAATGCTCATCTATAATAATAATAATAATAATAATAATAATAATAATAATATTAATAATAATAATAATAACAACAACAATAATAATAATAATAACAATAACAATAATTATGATAATAATAATAACAATAATAACAATAATAATAATAATAATAATAATAATAATAATAATAATAATAATAACAATAATAACAATAATAATAATAATAATAACAATAATAATAATAATAATAATAATAATAATAATAATAATAATAATGCTCATCTGGTTTCTTAACTTATTTTATTTTCTAAAGATTTTACATTGTGATATCCATCATTATTATGCTGGAGAATCCATGATCTTGGGTCTTTCTTACACGCGTTAACACATTTTCTTTAAAATCCTCTGCTAATCGTCAGATTTCATAATGTTACTGTGAGTAAAGTGTCCTTTGCCTCATAAGCTTCTTCGTTTTGCTTCCTGAAAACATATTTCTGGTATGCAATGGCAATAAATCTGTATTTTCGTCACATTTTTATACATAATTTCTTTTGGAATATTGTTTTCTCCAGGTAACGTTCAGATATTTTTATATGGCTATTCTTCAGTATTATGGTTATTTTTTAGTCTTCGACTATAGGATAAATATAAGTTTACTAGTTTTATTAATACGGATTATATTGTAATAAAACTCCGCCTAATTTCTATTTTTCTAATAAGCAGATCGATGCAACACTACTTCAAAAAGGTACAAATATTAATGTCATCGCTGTTTCATCATCTCAGCATCGAGTTTTATTCGAATGCATTGAAACAATCTTACAAGTTTTCGTTTGTATAAATGACATTTAAAAAAAAGTTGGTTAGCTAATTACACACTAAACTGGTTTCATTGTATACAGACAGCAGTTGATTCACAGACAGAAGTTGATTCTTTCATATTTCTAAAAATACTGACTTGTTCCACTTTTCAGAAACTCAGTACATATTAATAATCATAGATTGGTGCAACAAGAAAACATATGTTTCAATTCAAGAACAGAAAACGGACCTAATTATTGCTGAGTAGTGCTTTAAAACTGTAATTAATAATTGCAAAGTTTTCTCCTAATAAAATGATTATGCACTTAAAATTGTTGATGGCATGCATAAAAAATATGATTCCTAATTCGTATTTGGTTTTGGTTTTGGGTTGCCAGTAAGTTTTTCTTCTTAAGATCACTGAGAAGGTCTATAATCGTTCGACCTTTTAATGGTGACTGTAAAAACAAAGAAGGACACATTATAAAGTTTATTTTATTTATTATCTTCCTATATTATTCTTCCATCTCCTACCCCTCCTCCTCTTTCTCATCCTTCTTCTTCGTGTGATGTCTGCTTTACATCCTGGCATGTATTCTTGCACGAAAAGCACATATCTGCGTATAAGTACTGAATATTTCCTTTCCCACTTCTTTGTCATTTTTACTAGATATCCACATTTTATTACATTTTAATTAAGTTTTAATTAAATTCTTTGGACGCTTTATTTGGAACCAGTAAACATATTGGCATGAAAATGCATTCCATATTTTTAGTCTTATAAATATATTGTTTTCGTTCGTATTTAATCGATCAACTTTAATTATGTGTTTGCATTCCTTGTTTGATATTTTAATACAGTTATTTAATCACTTCATGACAATATATATATATATATATATATATATATATATATATATATATATATATATATATATATATTGTGGATAGAAACCTCGGTTTTATAATCAATGTGTTTATATTTGGTTGTAAGCTTATAACATTTAGAATTCATAAAAAAGGAAACAAAGATTAAATAGCTTCAATCTTTTTATAAATCTAATGTATTCATAACATCTCAGATCTAATTTTATTTATTCATATCATTGTAGATATGATCCTGGTAGATATCTTCTGTCAATGTTATGATTTTGGTTTTGCCATTCTTGAATGACTATTTTCACTGCTGGTAAACATAATCATAGTCATATCATTTGCTCTTGTTAAGATTCCTTAATTTATGAACATTTGATATTACTATTATTTTTATTTTAATTTTTTGTCTAATATTTTTGTCATAATACACCTACGGATTCAATATTTAAAGAATAGAGGATAATTCCTCTCAGCGTCTGTTTAGCATATGTATAAATCAATTAGACGGAATTTGTTGTAGGATAATACTGTAACAGAATAACTTCTTTTTTTGTGTGAATTTTGCATGGATGGCTTTATATTTAGTAGCACTGTGCTGAACATTCATTTCTCGCTAAGGTATGTTTCTCCTTTATTCTCTATGATAAAAAACATTCCTTTTCTATCACCATATCGCATTGAATTATCATCGTGCTAGTTGTATCCCTTTCATTTGGTACAACAGTGCCAATGAGGGTTCGAAGGTTATGATAAATAAAAAGTTTAATTTTTCTTACATTTCATACTCATTCTTCAGTTTCTTTTCGCTTATTCATTCCATTATTCTTTATACTGTGATTTTATGCCATCTTCACTGTAAAAAGACTATCAACATGTGATTATATTCAATAGATGCTGCGGTGACTTTCAGAGATTCAGGCAATGCTGCTCTTTCATCAGTATAATACCATTCTTGCGTTTCATTTCATAACGCTTACCTTATATCATTCACCCTTGTATTTAAAAAAATCTTCCAGTGGAGACATGAGAGCAGTTTAGGTAGTAAAAAATAACACTTCAAATGCATAATCTGTTTTTGTTAGCAAAGAAGATCCTGTCACACTTATAGTAGTATGTAGTCTTTTTTTTAATAAAAGCCTGATATTTTATTCGAATTTTCTTCATGGTGATATCTGTGCCATTCTGACGACATGAAAATTTCATTGTCTTTTTTGACAGCATTTTTTTCTTATTGTTAACGCTTTGAATATGTGATCGGATTTATTAGTGTGAACAACCTTTTCCATTCTAACGAATCCTTGTTCGCTGTAAACAAAAAAATTTTCTGCAAATATTTCTGTGTTAAGAATTATTTATTATTTCATAGAGATCCAGATTTTACCGAACAATCAGTTTTGAAATCAATATTTAAATTCAATTATGCTAAGTTTTGTATTTTAGTAATTTACTATATTTTCTATTTTTATTTTCATATTATTTCTACCTCCGTCTATGTTATTTCTATATTAACCTATGTTATTTCCATCTTTATGTTATTTGTACCTTCATCTAGATTGCTTCCAGCTCTATATATGCTATTTCTATCTATATCTATAGTACTGTTGTGGGGACATATACACCCTTATAACCGCTAAGATGGATTATCCATTCGGCATATAACCAGCAAGTCTCGACGGCTCAATGAGAGCTATCCGGATGTCGTGCCGAGACGACTCCCCATGGACTTACTAACCTTTTCTCTGCCAAAAACCCTTGCTTGATATAAATGTTCTTATTTTCAGCAAGTCGTTGTGTTCCTATTTTCATCTTTTCCGACTCCACTACAATTACGTTTATCTTTATCAATATTATTTCTATCTTTATAGATGTTATTTCTATTTGATCAATATTATTTATATCTCTATAGATTTTATTCCTATTTGATCAATGTTATTTATATCTCTATGTTATTTCTATTTTTGTCGATGTTATTGCTATCTTTATCCATGTTATTTCTATCTTCATGTTATTTCACGTAACATTTACACTTCTAAATAAATAATTTAAACAAAACAAGCGGCAACAACAATTTAAAACGTATCTTTTTTTAAATATAAGCAAACAACAACATTTATAATAACTTTACACAATACTCAAGACTTGTCGAATTCAAAACCCATGTTTCAGAAACCGAGCTAACAAATATGCGAGCCGATATTATTGCAGAACTTACGCTTGAATGCAACATCCAACTTCTGGCGCTCATACAAGCAAATATAGTCACGTCTGAGAGCTGTTTACACTTTCTCTTCACGAAAAGATATATTTTCGACATTTTGGAGAAATTCACACATCTACCACCTTGTTCGGCACACTATGTTCGAAAATAAATGTGCAATTGAAAATTATTGAAATTCCTTCGATATTATCATCGTGATTTCTTTTATTACATAGGCTGTTTCCATAAATACACCTTTCACAATTTTATACATGTTTAACCCTTCGCACAATGTTTTAGGCAAACTACAAAATTGTCTTCTCATATATATATATATATATATATATATATATATATATATATATATATATATGTGTGTGTGTGTGTGTGTGTGTGTGTGTGTGTGTGTGTGTGTTTGTGTGTGTGTGTGTGTTCTTCTGTTCTGTTGAAGCAAATTCTAGAGTTATATTTTTGTACCATTTTAAATTATTTCTATTATTATTTGAGTAATTTTTCTTGTAATTATATCAGTATTCTTATGATTTTTATAATTATTGTTGTTATATTTATCATTTTTACTATGAATTTTATTTTTTTTCTTATTATTTTATTATATATGTTATTGTAACCTTCGATTATAATTTCTGAGTTTTAACAGGAACTGTGGAAGAATTGTTGGTTATTTTATTCTTGTACATTTTCCATTACAAAATAACGGCTTAACCAAACGCTTCATTTATCAAGAACACAATATTAACATACAAAAACATACTACTTAGGAGAAAACGTCCTGAAACTTAAAACTAAGCATAATAATGGGGAAAATCGAACACCAGAATATCTAAAGTAATGGCTGAATCATTGAAAAAATGATTTCCAGTATGTAGTCGAATAGAATGCAAGATAGATGGTTTAATTCAATTCTACTAAGATAAATATTCTATCTTTTACCAATTATAAGAAACCTTTCCAACCACCAATTGCCATGGCTGAGAGTTCAAAATTAACTCTCGTCTGCACAAGCAACATTGGAACATTATTTCTAGTACTGAACAACGTTGGATTGCCTTGCTAAGCAAATTCGATGGTTATCTTATGGGTTGAGACTTCTTCAAGATGACCCAAGGAATGACGAGATTTTTGCCTTTTGAAGATATTAAAAAAATTGAATATCTCCAATGATAAATAGAAATGTCAATTGTTAAACTAATCTAACTGGTATCGGCGAGAGTCGGTGTCAACTGCCGGCCATCTGTTTAAATATTTGAAAAAATAAATAAAGCTTTTTGCTGATAATGAAGCAATGAACAACAGAAACAAACAAAAAAATATGGATGTAGCGAACAGAAAAATCGAAAAAGGTCTGTTAACCTTCCTAAGTAAAAGTAGTCAAATATTAATAGGAGACCTCCCATAAAGTTGACATGATAACAAAAATAATTTTAATGCTGCTAGAAAAGGATTGTAAAAATACAAAATAGCCGATAACTGATTTTTGTGGAAAATAAAAATAGCAGGTCTCAGAGATAGGAACAGAGAGACAGGTAGAGATTTCACAGAGAAAGAGATTTCAGAAGAAAAAGGCGAGAATGGAAAAAGAAATAGAGGAGAAAATGGTAAGTCAGAGAAATGAAAAGAGAATTGCCTGACGTCATAAGTAAAAGCCCTTTCCTTCTGGCCAGCTGAAAGATACATTTCTTGAGAATTAGTTTCAAAATTGCGAAGTGAAAGAAAGTTATTTGAAAGAATTTGATTCAGTTAAAAATCTTGCACCCAGAAAACAATTTTGTTTGCTCAACTCCAAAGACTTATCTAATCTCCCTTTTGTACGAATTAAAAATCCTGTGTATCTCTTTACTGCAGGTCAAATTTTTTTTTAATTTTTAAATTGCTATGATACGCAGAGAAGTGAAATTTATGAAATGATACACAGAGAAGTGAAATTTGTTACACTGGAAGAGCATAAAAAGGTGCCTTATCTTTCCACTTTTTGTAGAATTTGAACAAATATTTTGAAAGTTATGCTAATTTTTCAATTTTCTGGTAATTTTAAGTGTGTATTACTTTATTGCAAGTGTCTACAAATGTATATTTTCGGTAATAACACAATATTTTAACCTCATATTTATATTTATATGAAATAAAGAACATATCCAGTAACAATATTAACCAAAAACAAGAACGAATTTCACATTATTTTGTTTAAGGAAATATTTATTTATCAACATAACTCCCATGTTTGAAAATCACTTTCAATAACCCCTTGTCAACTGATGATGTCAATCAGTGGATGATGTGATGCTATAGGAAACTTCCAAAATCTTTCTACAAATTCATCCTCTGACGAAAATTAAAACCTCCTTTTCACTTTATTATTGACCAGAGCTGCTCAATTGGGTTTATATCTGGAGAACAAGGTGGCCATGTCAAATTTCCTCCACTAATACCTAATGAGTTAAGGGTAGATATCGTCGCCTTGGCTGAATGAGACGGCGCATTGTCGTGCATAAAAATCAATTTTCAGTGACGCATCAATGAAAAGTCATAAAGCAATGGTGACAAATACTCATTTAAAAATGAAATATGACTGGTTTGTCAGTTTGACAACTTCTGGCACTCGAAATGGTCCAATTAGTCTATTACAGATTATACCAGCCCAAAACATGACACCTCCAACTTGACAACGAAACAATGGAATTTATGAAGGGTAAGGAATCCAAGAGGTCTCCAAACTTTGGCCCACATATCTGGTCCATGAAGGGTTGATCTGGCCTCATCGGTGAAAAGAACATTTTCAAAGCTGGTTTTCATGTATTTCTGAGTTCAACCGAAACGTTTTTCATTATGAGTTTGGTTTAAAACGTCTTGCTGTGAGCTTAATGCTTTTTGCAATTTCGTTTAAGACATTGCAGCGTGTCTTTTTGTCAAATATAGCAGCACTGTTTCTGCCCGGCTGCTTGATAATAATAACATTTCACGAGCAGAAACTGACTTTCTTTTGTATTTGTTCTTCCTTGGTTGATGTTTGGATTTTCACTGAATGAAGACAATTTTCTTCGATCTCTTCCAAGCTCCTTGTCTAGATCTACGAGAGATAAACCCTCATTCAAGGCCTGCAACACCACATTCCTTTTCATTAGCTGTCAATCGATCCTATCTGGACATTTTGGGAGACCTGCAATAAAGTGTTACTCACTTGAAATTACCAGAAAATAGAAAAATTGCATAATTTTGCAAATATTTGTTCAAATTCCACAAAAATCAGGGAAATAAGCCTCTTATTTTACGATCTTTCAGTGTACCAAATTTCACTTCTCTGTGTTTCATAACAGTTTCAAAATTAAAAAAATATTGACCTGCAGTACAGCGATACACAAGGTTTATATATATATGTATATATATATATAAGTACATATATATATGTGTGTGTGTGTGTGTGTGTGTGTGTGTGTGTGTGTGTGTGTGTGTGTGTGTGTGTGTGTGTGTGTGTGTTTTCTTCGACTCTTATAATCGCTATGTTTACACATAGCACATATTTCAATTAATTTAACTAGATTTAATTCTTGGAAGAAATTTATTAACACTATTCAAATTTTCCTCTGATTCCATCTTACATCTGGGCTAATTTAGGAATCCAATTATTTTCTATAAAAGACACTGACAATCTCTCATGGATCCTTCATCTACAGAAATTCATACTTTAAAATTCAGTGTTATCAAAATTTTTTTCACTGCTGCGTGTATAGCTTGTAAATGTATTTAAATTTTATCACTAGTTGCTGCTGTTTTCACTGCTGGTAATCGATCAGCTAAAACTAAGAGTGAAGTATGTTTCATACTAATAGCTCATGTTGGTTCACATTTTTTATCTTCTAACGTCGTTTTCATGGTTTCAAACGTTTTCTCAGATTATAGTTCTCTGCTGCTGTAGTTTATTAATTTATTGCAACTGTAGTGCATGATTCAACATTGAATATGCATGTTCATCAATCGAAATCCCAGATATGATATTTAGTTTAGAAATCTGTTACAAATAATTTCTCCACTTTGCTTTGAATGACCCTGGCAGTAAGTGACTATGGATGATGATTCTGATCCAATACTGGTTATGTTTACGTTCTCTTCAGTCCGGATATTCAGCGTAATTAAAACTAGTTTCAAGTGCTTAACGTTCTACTCGTCAGAAAAGTTTTTGAAACCACAGGCGGACCGCACCAAAACATAACTATCCTCTGACCGTAAACTCTTTATCATTGAAAACATTATTACCTAAAAAAAAAGACATAAATCAATCTTTAATTTAACTGCATTAGCAACTTTTACATCCATTACGCATCTCATTTATAAGCCTTCCTTTTTTTTCTCCAATTTTTCTAAAGCTACACAAGGTTTAAACAGTCAATAGAATAAATCATACATTTTCCTTTTAGTCTGCATAAAATCCAACCACAGTCATGTTTAAAATGCAGTATTATTCCAACAATTTTATTGATTTAAAACTTAGTAATAAGAATATAAATGATTTTTTATGACGTCAGCCTTAGTATCAGCTCATGCACTTTTTATCTTTTTGATTACAATGTGATTAAAAATTAATACAAACCTGATTTTTTGTACAGCATGCAGTGTTCACATCGAGCAAGGAGCACGCAGAAAAAAATGGCCGCTGTGTTTACTTATAGGCTAGCGATCTCATGAGCTAATGAGACTTTAGGGCATTAAATATGCATTCTTTTTAGCAGAAGTGCGTTTTCTCAGATGTCTATTAACTTTTGAGACCGGAAATTGTGAGAAGGAGAAGAATTAGCTGTGCATTGAAAATTTTGATACCGAAAATTCTGAAGAAGGAGAAGAATACTATAGTTAATTGTTTTTATCTCCACTTTATAACAAGAACAAAATGCCCTATTAGACTGAACAGTTTCTACTTAGCACTTATTTCAGTCATCTAATATCTCAAAGAATCTGTAAAACCAAAGTTCTTTGGGTTTTTTTGTTTGTTTTTTTTTTTGCATAGGCGTCACCACTTATCAAGGCCGATAGGCCACTCAAGGATAAGGGTTAAAGAATGTAGAGTAGTCAGAAGGACAATATAGTAATCGATAGTAATGGAAGTTTGGTAAATTTGTTAACTTCAGTGGAACGGCTCATCAGAAACTTGTTCAACAATTCCTAAACATTAATGAGTTCACCATCGTCATGTTAAATGTCTCTTCACAAGATTGGACATTGTAATATTAGAATCATTTACCAATGTTCGATTACATGAATCAACATAAACTTTATCTGAATCCACGACAATGTTCGCATCATTTCAAGAATTCACTGCAGTCACAGGTGTTTGTTGAATTTGAAACAGCGCATTATCTTTTCTGTCTCTTGGATTTGTTTTATTTCCTCAATAAGATTTCTATTTTCTGCCAATTTTGTACGGATTAGAATTTACGATTCTAATTTCCTCTTCAATAACAAAAAACTGTTTTGTATTGCCACAATGAAATGTCAGTAAACCATTTCGTTCAAGTTTTATTACTGTATACATTAAGTTTGCACACCTTCATTTGTTCCAATGCATTCACCACATTCAAAAGCTCACAATAATTCAAACCTTATGTCATTCCTGATACAAAAATTTGTCTCATCCTAAAATGTTGTTTATTTCATGCTATCTGCCTTTGTGTAATAATAAAAATCATTAAATGTTGTGTATGCCATAATGTTTTTGTCATGTTCACAAATTTTGTTCTGCTTGTCCATAATTACTCGTCTCTTCTGCCAAAATCCGTTATCATCAAATATCAAACACGTTTTTGTAAATGCCGTGACAATGAAAAAATACCGTTGAACCAAGTTTGTCTTTTTGTAAAACTATAAATTAAGAAAATATTTTTATATCTTGCTTCAATTCCACATACAGCTCTTTGCAAAAGAGATGGTTATTCATAAAATACCATTTTCAGTATAAGCTAAAGAATGATTATTCCCGCTACACAACAGAAAATATGGCCTTTGCTACTAATGTTAGTTTTTTAATATTATACTTCGGCATGACAACAACACATGTTCAACTGAACGCTATGTTTGTTCTAAAATACAAACAAGAAATACAACAATATATATTCAAAGATACCAAGTTAAACAACTCAAACTTTAACAGCCTTTACACTTAGTACTCAAAGTAACAATCGCTGGTCGATCGAATCGGATTATCTCATAGTGCATTACTTTTCTTATTAACTTGAAGACTCTATTGATTTTATATTTATATTCTGTCCGTAAAACTCAGTTAATACAAAAATATATAAAATTATTTATTTTTCATGTTTGCACCCACTAACATTACATATTTCTATGTAAGATATACACAGAGATCTGTTCCGTTTTTTCAACGTGTGTTAGTGTAGCTAGACCAAGCAAGTATATCAGCTCAATAATCTCAAACTGAAGCTTATTCACTACCTGTAATAATGCTCTATTCTTAGAGCCAACTTGCCTGCTGCTTTAAATGAATGAAATATTGGTTTTAAACAGATTTTGCATTAATACATATACACCCTGTGTATTACTTTATTATAGATCAATATTATTTAAATCATGAAATTTCTATGAAACGCAGAGAAGTAAACACTGGAAAAGATTAACAAGGTGCCTTTTTTCCTGATTTTTGTGGAATTTGAACAAATATTTGCAAAATTATGCAATTTTTCTTTTTTCTGCTAATTTTAAGTGTGTATCACTTTATTGCAGGTCTCCCAAAATGTCCAGATAGGATCGATTGACAGCTAGTGAAAAGGAACGTGGTGTTGCAGGCCTTGAATGAGGGTTTATCTCTCGTAGATCTAGACAAGGAGCTTAGAAGAGATCGAAGAAAATTGTCTTCATTCAGTGAAAATCGAAACATCAACCAAGGAAGGACAAAAACACAAGAAAGCCAGTTTCTGCTCGTGAAAGGTTAGAAAAAAATCGCCGTCAACTTATCAAGCAGCCGGGCAGAAACAGTACTGCTATATTTGACAAGGCTAGAATATATTCCTTGTCCAGAAAGACACACTGCAATGTCTTAAACGAAATTGCAAAAAGCATTAAGCTCACAGCAAGACATGTTTTAAACCAAACTCATAATGAAAAACGTTTCGGTTGAACTCAGAAATACATGAAAACCAGCTTTGAAAATGTTCTTTTCACCGATGAGGCCAGATCAACCCTTCATGGACCAAATGGATGGGCCAAAGTTTAGAGTCATCTTAGATTTCCTACTCCTCGTTTCCTGTGGAGTTAAAGGTGTCATGTTTTGGGCTGGAATAATCTGTAATAGACTAATTGGACCATTTCGAGTTCTAGAAGGTGTCAAACCGACAACCCAGTCATATTTCATTTTTAAATGAGCATTTGCCACCATGGTTTGATGAAATTCCATTCGCATGTAACTGCAAATTGATTTTTATGACATCGCCACCTTGTTCTCCAGATATAAACTCAATTGAGCAACTCTGGTCAATACTAAAGATGAAAGTTTATGAAGAAGGTGTTCAGTTTTTGTCGAAGGATAAACTTTGGAGGAATGTTTTATATTTATTTATATTGTGTTATATTTATTTATATTGTGTTATATTTATTTATATTGTGTTATATTTATTTATATTGTGTTATATTTATTTACTAGCAAAAGTACCTGTCGTTGACTGGGTTCAAAAACAGCCTACAGGAAATGGACTCTGATTTATGAAAGTATGATAGGTTATGAAAAGGAAGGGTTGTAAATGGATAGCTTCGAATTTGGGGGTATCAGAACCAAAGCAAAATATGATGAAAGTAAAAATAAAATAGATAAACCCCATAATTTATTATACCATACCTGTTCACACTGAAACACTTATCACAATATTCTGTGGATCTATATTAAAAAACCTTGTTAAACTTTGTGACATATTTCCATTCTACAGAGGTCAGGTGCGAACGAACACCCCATGATTTTATTATACCATATTTCTTCAAACTGAAACATAATTATCAAAGTATACTTTCGCAGATAGATATGAAAAGTCTTTATTAAAGTTTATGCCTATTTCCATTCTATGGAGGCCAGGCGCGAACGCAGACCCCACGATTTTATTATACCACCCCTATTTAAGTTAAAACATACTTATCAAAGTATTCTTATGTAAATCTATATAAAAACACTTGTAAACGTTTTTTTTTAATTTTTAATTTTTTTTATTTCCATACATTGTGGACCAGGCGCGAACGCAGACCCCACAATTTTAATGAACCACCGTTCTGCCACATCAAACATACCTATTCCTGTGTCTAGATACATTTTCTGTCATTATATGTAATCAGTTTTTAAAACAGTCAACCATACATGAGCCTATTCGTGACCACACACACACACACACACACACACACACACACACACACACACACACACACACAAACACACAGCTTTATATTATAGATATAATATAATAGTTTTCGGTAAAATAATTTTCAAGTTAAACGTTTTGTTGAATATTTTTCTGTTCAGGCAGAAATCTATTTCAAGAAAATATATATACATACATATATATTAATTAAAGATGAGGAATAAAAGTTACATATAAGATTAGTATATCATCAGATCAATAAGAAAAGAAAAAGAGAGAAAACCTCTTTAAGCGATAGCATTTTGAAGTTAAATCCTTCTCATCAAAAGAGGAAAAAGACCAGAAAATATACAATATAGATAAAAGTTGGCTTAAAAACATTTAGATTATAAATGAAGAAAATACATATTACGATATTTTACATACAAAATTGGAAAACATTAAAATATAACTAGAAAGAAGAAATTAATCATACAATAATAGGAAAGAAAGAATTTTAATTATAAAAAATAAAAAATAAAAACATAAAAAAGTGAAAAGTGAAAAATAAAAAAATAAAAATGGAAAGGTAGCATACAAATAGAAAATAGGGATGATTAAGAAATGATGGGGATCATTAAAGAAAAATAAACAATAAAAGAAAGAAGGAAAAGGAGAGAAAAGTAAAAAAAAACAAAAACAAAAGGAATAGGGGTAGAAAAAGCAAATACAGCATTTGGAAATACATGTACGCTTATTTTAAATTAAATTAATATGTTTAACTCAAATTGAAATCATTAAATAATTGATTTTTTTCTTGTTTTGCATCTCGCTAAGTTTTCGAACTATTCGTAATCTGCTAAAAGAGCAAAATTTCATTTTAATTTGGAGGAATGATATAGCAGGGAGATTGAATTGATCAACAACTAACTTAGAAGTTCTTGTATAGTAAAAAATATATATATTAAATTTTTACAAAGATACATTAAAATATAAGTTCAAATATGAAACAAAAATTAATAAAAGAATGTATTAGCAATAGGCACGTGCATTAATAGCGGAAAATTGATAGGGGGACATAGTTTTGAAAGCCTGTTTATCATAGTCTTTTGTTGGTTTCGGATTACTTTTTGATTGTATTTGAAAGATTACAGCCTAAAGTTAATTTCCAAAACAGAAAAAAAAAACATTTTTACACGTGAAAAAAAAGTTATAATGAAAAATGTTTTCACAGCGACATTCAGAAACTGACAAGTTCAGCTAAATTTTAAAGTTAAATAAATTCATTGTAAAAATCCCTTAAAAGATAAATATTAGTTTTCTGGGACTTTCAAAGATAATTAGTAAAGTCTTCAAATTTAGAAAGAAAGAATAGCTTACTTAACCACCAAAAGCGGTAGATTCTGGTTTCATACAATCAAAACAAAAGAAAAATCGTCTAGCATGAGTTCTACGGAAGCCCAAAATGTCAGAAAGTCAAATGGCTATCTTTGATCTTTTAAGATTATATAAAAATTATGTAATGCTGAAAATTACGCATTCATTCATGCGAGGAAAAATATTAAAATCTTACATATAAAATTTACTCTAAAAATGTAATTAAAAAAAGAGGAAATATTTTTTGCAATTATAAATCTTTTTGTGTGAAAATATTAAATAAACAATTTTTAATTCAATAATAATATCGTTAGTTCGAGAAATTAATTTTTTATTGTGTTATATCGATTTCGTTATTACGGATTTGGCGGCTTTTTTTTCGCAATGTACCTGGAAATTTTAATTGGTGTACTGATACAATCTATTTTCATAAAAAAGGAAAAATCAATTCATTCATTTTTTTACTACTGAAAACTATAACTTTAGTAAAAGTGTTTTCTGTTTAAACAAAATAATATATTTCCACTAAGATTAAAATTAAAATAATAGGTTTACTATATTCCGTGATCATTATTAAATAAATATTGAAAATTTAATTAAAATTGGTCAATTTCTTAATTTTTAAGTAATAGGAAGGGTTCAAAATGTTTATAAATTTTGAGCTATTCATTTTGCACGTACCTACTATGTAAGTAATTAAATATTATTCATAAAACACATTTCAAATATCTTTAAAATAGTTTTCAAAATACACTTACATTTTATATGTTGGCAACTGTTTGCCGGCTTTTATATATGTCTTCTTGGTGGAAGAGTAAGGACCAAATAATTTCAATAAATATTAAATCATTTTTTATTAGTCTGTGATTTTATTTTCTGCCTCTAAACAAAGTTTGCTATGTTTACAAAATTTGTTTTACTGTCAGTATACAGACATGGTGAGAGAAGATGGGTCCCTTTGACTGTCCGTCGCAGAGGGAATTCCTGGTCTCAGTAAGTAATATAGACATGGAAAACCATTAAGATCAAAGACTGAACGTCAAAGTTTTTCTGGTACAGAGGCGTGAAAATTCACGAATTCATTTATACTTAACTTCGGTCTTTGAAAATGTCTCAAGTAATATATATAAGTTAAATATTTATATGGATATATATATACTAGTAGCCAAATTGAATATCGAAATCCTCATACTTTTGGTTCTATGAAACGAAACTAGGTGAAAATTTGCAGGTTTTTAGAAGATTATAAAATTTATATTTATTCTACGGTTAAAATTTTATAACAATTCGTAAAAAAAGATATATTTTCAAACCAATAAAATATGTCCAAATTTGTCTTCATTTTTATATTTAGTTTCCTGCAGGCCAGCTTCAGTTTTTCTGCTTCGGTTTTCTCTCCTGTGGCCTTGCCAGGTCACTAATATATATATATATATATATATATATATATATATATATATATAAATATATATATATATACTAATATATATTAGTATATTTAGGCAGCATTTTTTCTTTTATGCACGTTTCATTAAATAGCACAGATAACTCTTGCTTGTTTTACTTGTAATCCTCTTTTTCTCTTTGTCGGACCATTTTCCGAACGTTTTTTCCGAGTGAAAAAAGAAATTTCCCATAATCGCGAACATTCTTGACCTCCATTGGTCATCCTTAGGCGAGTAGTAAAAAATAAAAAATGAAATTGAAAAATGAAAGTAGCGAGATGAAATAAAAGACGATTAAAAGATGATTAAAAAGGCGATTAAAATCGCTTAAAATCATTAAAATACTCAAAAGCACGTGAGCGTGCCCTCCGTTTCGTTTTGAGTCTGGTTAATCGGGAGGCGCACCTCGCAATATGAGACAGTTAAAATGGCCGTGTTATTTATTAATATGTCTCTAAACTCATTTTTAGGGGTGTGGTGTTTTATGAGGTGCTAATAGATTGAACTATTCGGGGAAGACAGGTGACATGTTAAACGACGGGAGATGCTGGTTCGAGTCATGCCAATGTACGCATTATTTTTGGAGACGCATTCTCCTATGGGACATTTAAAGATGTACACGGCATTTCTAGTTTTCAGTATACTGCCATCGGATGTAGGGTTATTTTTTTATTAATAATTGGCTAGTTTTAAATTTTTTGTTATAAATAATAAATCTTATTTTAGAGTTTTTTCTGTGATTACCACATGTTTGTGTAAATCTTTTATTATTTTTTCGTCTAATTTGTAATTCCAATGCATCTGGTTACAATAATATATGTCAATGTTATTATCGCTGCTATCGTGATTATTATTATTCTTATAATAATAATAATAATAATAATAATAATAATAATAATAATAATCACGGTAGAATGGCAGTTAAAAAGTGTCTAATCTGCTGGTCAACTATGTAGTTTGGGAAGCCGTTATTAATTAAAGTTTGTTTTACGTTCGAAAGTGATTTATAGAATATTTCGTTAGTGGAGGAATTGCGTTTAGTTCTGTAAATGAGATTTTTTACGACAGCTATGGGACATCTTTAAATTTTCCAGAGGAGAATGCGTCTCCGAAAATTTCACCTCGAAAACACCTGCAGTACTTTTCAAGCAAGACTGCATGGAATACAAGATAAATGACTCAATGATAAATCTCTGGAAATACAGAAATATGCAGATATGCATAACTTAAAGAGATTCTATGATGCCCTCAAAACAATATGTACACCATATCATATCCATGAATGAATGGTAATGAGAAAAAACTGATAACAGAGCGTATCAGTATCTTAGAAAGATGGGCAAAGCACTTTAACTCTGTACTGAACAGGCCTATTTCAATCAATGATCAGACGATTGCACAACTTCTACAAATTGAAACAAAGCAAACATTTGATGAGTTGCAAAAATTATCCAGGAAGTTGAGAAAGCCGTAAAACAGCTTTCGTGTGACAATGCTTCAGGTTCAGATGGCATACTCATAGAGATATATAAGACAGATGATCCTGCATTGACAAAAAGCTACATCAGTTCTTTCTTTTATTCTGGGCAAAGGGCCTACTTTTCTAGGAATTCAAAGATGCATCTGTAGTGCATATCTACAAGAGGAAGCAAATCAACAAACACAGAGGAATATTTCTTCTCGGCATAGCCGGTAAAATTCTTGTAAGGCTGCTACTCAATCTTTTAATCAAGCTCCTGAAAGATAACTTCGTTCTAAAAAGTGAATATGTTTTTTATGGGGTGTAGTACAATTGGCATGGTATTTGCTGCTCATCAACTCCAGGAAAAATGTCAGGAATATTACCAGGACCTGTACACATTTGTTGATCTGATAAAGACCTTTGACACTGTAAGCTATGGACGATTATGATCAAATTTGTATATTCTGATAACTTCATCTCAATCCTCTGACAATTTCATAATGTGATGACGGCGTGATGACGGCTAACATCATAGATGATGGAAAGGCTTCCAATGGTTTCCTACTCAAAGGTGCTGTTAGACAGAGCTGTGTACTGGCCTCAACGCTTCTCAGCATGATTTTCTCAGTGGTACTGACTCATGCATTTAATGTCAAAAAACCCAGAGTAAGTATCAGTTACCAGACAAATAAGAAATTGTTCAAACCAATATGACTTATTGCAGTGAACATTATATTTGTTGATGATTGTTCTCTCAATACCAACACAGAGCCAAACATGCATCATATTGTTGATCGTTTCTCTGAGGCATGCCACAACTTCAGGCTGACTATAAACATAAAGAAGACTGAGGTAATGAGCAGCATGCCCTGGGAAAACTATATGTAGATCTCAATTTGTGGAACCAACCTAAAAGCCGTGAACAAGTTCACTTACTTGGATTGTTCTCTCAAGATATCCAAGGCTAGTGCTGCTTTTGAATGTCTCTGATCCACGGTGTAGGAGCATAGAAAGATTTAACTGTAGACCAAACTTCAAGTATACAAAGCTGTGATTCTTACCATCCTCACATATGTCTCGACCATATCTGCCAGACATGTCAAGAACTGAATTATTTTCGCATGACCTACTTCTATAGATTGCTGAAAATCAAATCGTAAGAAGATACCAGACTCAGAAAATTTTAGTCTGGTCAAACCTGCCATCAGTACACATCATGTTGCAGCAATGTCAGGTTTGTTAGGTATATCATATGTCAGGTTTGTTGGGTATATCATATGTAAAATTAAATATCATATGTCAGATTAAATATCATATGTCAGATTAAATATCATATGTCAGATTAAATATCATATGTCAGATTAAATATCATATGTCAGATTAAATATCATATGTCAGATTAAATATCATATGTAAAATTAAATATCATATGTAAAATTAAATATCATATGTAAAATTAAATATCATATGTAAAATTAAATATCATATGTAAAATTAAATATCATATGTAAAATTAAAGACTCCCAAAACAACTTCTTCATGGTGAACTCTCCAAAGGAAAAATAATTGTAGGCGAACAGCAGAGATGATTCGAAGACAACCTGAAGATCTCCCTTAGAAATTTTGGTTTGCATTCCAACTCCTAAGAAATGCCCAAGACAGATGTTCCTGGCCACAAAGGGGCAACAATTACCGAATCTCCACACATTGACGCATGCAAGAGGCAACCTACTGTTAGAAAATATAGAACGGTCCGCCCCTTTATTACAGAATCATCCCACAGGTGGCCCACATACGAGAGATACTTAAGAGCTCGAATCAGATTGACAAGCTATTCCCTTTTCCAACAGAACAATTGCATGGCCATCTTTGCAAAAACATAATGATGTATATTTATAAGCCATAATTATCACATAATTTCAGAAAAGATCTTGTGGTATGCTGGTCAGCATATTTGATTACAGTCCTTCTGATCTAGATTCCTGTTGTAAACGGCATAACTTTCACAGTGAAGAAGAGTTGGAGTTTAGGGGAGCACTGTTGCAGTTTTCACACAAGCATACACATTGTGATTATTGCTGATTTCAAACAGACACGCTTCCATAAAGTTTTAGTAATATATTATGTGATGCCATCCACTGTGCACGATTATTCCACTTCTATTTTGATGGGTGATGTCATGAAACGAAAACATTTTTTAAAAATTGTTTAGTTTGGTTTGTTTGCACACCAGATTAAAGCTAACCAATTTTGCATTATTAAATTCTGAAATACTTGATATAAATGACTTATTGTATACGATTTATTGAACACGGTTCGAGATCGCATCGATTTAACAAATCAGTTGTGCTACTCGGATTAAAGCAGTTAAAAGTGAATCGATATACTGTAAGCAAGACAATGACTTTCTCATTAACTTGTTATTTTTCATTTATAGAATGAGTGTCTAACGAAATGATAAAAACAAGAAACTCAAATAAAGTAAAAGAATTTTGTTATTTTAGTTTTTTTGGTTTTGGTTTTCTGGAAAGATCGTATGTGGGCAGGGGGACATAATGAAAAAAACTTGACCACTGACTAGAAGGAAGGAAACCTCACAGACAATGGTGTTCCACTTTCTGAGATTCATTTTAATCAGTGGAATTGCCTTGAGTGATATAGATTCTTAAAGAATTGTTGTCAAGTACACGTTAAAAACTGAGAAACTACAGAAAGTATTTTTCTCTTTTTTTTTTTATTTCGTAGCTCCATAATTCCAGGCAATAAATGATAAATGACTCATACTCTAAGTAGCAAGGTATTAGCATGGAAGGTGGCCGGTCCACTAGTGTTAGTCAAGATATATTGAAATGGTTCTTAGTTCTTCTACCATTTCTTTGCCATCATGTAATGAGTAACACATGCATATAGAATACACAATTGTGTATATATACACAAGAAAGGTTCTTTAACACAACATGTTAGCATTTTACATTAGACTTCAAGAAAATTCACAATATATATATATATATATATATATATATATATAGATGTTGTTTTGTTTTGTTTTTTAGCGATATGTTTTGAATGAATTCAATTATTTACGAAAGTGCATTTTTACCTAAATGCGAGTAAGGAATAATTTTTCCTTTTTTTTAACCAATTTGGTACCCCCACATGGGGAGCGGTATATATATATATATTATTTTTAAAATGTAATTATCCACTGACACGTGTTTCGTCGTATACAACTCATGAGAGTGGCTGTATCTAGCGAGATTCGAAATCGGGACCCAACGGTAATGAGCCTAAACCCTTACCCCTGGACTGTCTCGCCAACTGTCTGGATATATCGCGATTTACTTAGATGTTGTTTTGGTTTGATTGTAGCGATATGTATTGAATGAATTCAATCATTTACGAAAGTGCATTTTTTACCTAAATGCGAGTAGGGAATAATTTCCCCATTTTTTTAAACAATTTGGTACCCCCACATGGGGAGCGGTATATATATATATTATTTTTAAAATTTTAATTATCCACTGACACGTGTTTCGTCATCTACGACTTATCATAAAATATATATGGCGATATATATATATATATATGGATGGATGTCTTCAAGATATATATATATATATATATATATATATATATATATATATATATATATATATATATATATATATATGGATTGGATGTCTTCAAGTCCAACGTTAACAAGTTCCTAATGAACTGCCCTCTTCGGTAAATACTTCATTAAATCTCCACACTAACGTACTGCACTTCCAATAACCCTTATCCCTGAGTGGCTTCCGGGCCTTTATAAGTGGTGACCACCGTTTAAATATATATATATATATATATATATATATATATATATATATATATATATATATATATGTAGTAATTTATAAAATATATATGGTGGTTCAGCTACTCTGAATATTCCAGGTTCCATCCACTCTAGGACTCTTCAGGCTTATGCGCGAATTCTGTGGTTGTTTATCGTTTTTATATGCTCATCTACTATTGAGATTTTAGTTAGCCAATATATATATATATATATATATATCTCGCTATATATATTTTATAACTTACTATATATATATATATATATATATATATATATATATACTAGCAAAAGTACCTGTCGTTGACTGGGTTCAAAAAAAGCCTACAGAAAATGGACTCTGATTTATGAAAGTATGATAGGTTATGAAAAGGGAGGGTTGTAAAGAGATAGCTTCGAATTTGGGGGTATCAAAACCAAAGCAAAATATGATGAAAGTAAAAATAAAATAGATAAACCCCATAATTTATTATACCATACCTGTTCACACTGAAACACTTATCACAATATTCTGTGGATCTATATTAAAAAATCTTGTTAAACTTTGTGACATATTTCCATTCTATGGAGGTCAGGCGCGAACGAACACCCCATAATTATATTATACCATATTTCTTCAAACTGAAACATAATTATCAAAGTATACTTTCGCAGATAGATATGAAAAGTCTTTATTAAAGTTTGTACCTATTTCCATTCTATGGAGGCCAGCGCGAACGCAGACCCCACAATTTTATTATGCCATCCCTATTTAAGTTAAAACATACTTATCAAAGTATTATTGTGTACATCTACATCAAAACACTTGTAAACGTTTTTTTTTAATTTTTATATTTTTTATTTCCATACTTTGTGGACCAGGCGCGAACGCAGACCCCACAATTTTAATGAACCACCGTTCTGCCACATCAAACATACCAATTCCTGTGTCTCGATACATCTTCTATCATTATATGTGATCAGTTTTTAAAATAGTCACCCATACAGGAGCCTATTCGTGACCACACACACACACACACACACACACACACACACACACACACACACACACACACATTCAGCTTTATATTATAGATATAATATAATAGTTTTCGGTAAAATAATTTTCCAGTTAAATATTTTGTTGAATATTTTTCTGTTGAGGTAGAAATCTATTTCAAGAAAATATATATACATACATATATATTAACTAAAGATGAGGAATAAAAGTTACATATAAGATTAGTATATCATCAGATCAATAAGAAAAGAAAAAGAGAGAAAACCTCTTTTAGCGATAGCATTTTGAAGTTAAATCCTTCTCATCAAAAGAGGAAAAAGACCAGAAATATACAATATAGATAAAAGTTGGCTTAAAAACATTTAGATTATAAATGAAGAAAATACATATTACGATATTTTACATACAAAATTGGAAAACATTAAAATATAACTAGAAAGAAGAAATTAATCATACAATAATAGGAAAGAAAGAATTTTAATTATAAAAGAATTGAAAAAAAATACATAAAAAAGTGAAAAGTGAAAAATAAAAAAATAAAAATGGAAAGGTAGCATACAAATAAAAAGAAAATAGGGATGATTAAGAAATGATGGGGATCATTAAAGAAAAATAAACAATAAAAGGAAGAAGGAAAAGAGAGGGAAAAGGAGAGAAAAATAATAAAAAAAAAAGAAATAGGGGTAGAAAAATCAAATACAGCATTCGGAAATACATATAATGAAAAATTATATTGCAAGGAAAATAATGAAAAAATATTATATAATAAATGAGAAAAAAATTTTAATTAAAAATGAAGGAAGGAAAATTCAAACTAAGAAGTCCACAGTAAAGTTTGTAAGAAGTTCAAAATTTTATATAAGATCTTAAGAATAGGCTTCCTAATAGAGAAAGAAAATAGCGACTGTTTCAAAATCCAAGAATCCAGAAAATTAAAATGGGTTTAATCTTGATAAATTCAATGAATTAATGAAATGGGAATGCCAGTTGAAAGATGAGAAACTTTATAGGATTCCTAACATCGATCATTTGCATGAGCAGTGTTTATTGCATCAGAAGATGTTGTTTGGGAGTCCTGTGATAATGTGTTCTGCAGGTGAGATAGCATTATAAAGAAGCTCTGTGCATGGGAATTCCGTCTGACACTAGGTATATTCATGGAGAAGGAGAATCTTTTTATATAGTTGTGAGAAGACGAATTTTTGCTGTGAATGTCTAACAAGGATGCATCCAAAACTAAAGCTCAGTCGAGCATCTTCCATGAAAATAACAAAAGGATATAGAGAAGTTATATTAGTATCTTCTCCCTATTTAGTCTCGATTCGTCCTTTCCTTTTGCTGAAGCAGTGTATAGGGAGGGAGGAACAAGAAAAGATATGGGGTATGTGAGAACTAGTAATGGCCGTACTTTATCGACCAGAAAGAATGTCAGACACAGGAGTTCCCCTCTCGATTGCTATGTATTTTAAATTTAAAAGATCTTGATTTTTTTCAAAGAAATCGACCCCAAATAATGTGTGAAATCACTTGATGTAAGAGCTAATCAGAATGAAAGATGATATCACAAAAACAAGAGATATCTGCTGACCCTAGTTCTGAAAATACGAAGTCAAACAGAAACAAAAGGGAAACAATCAACAGGAAGGGAGTTTCACAAGCTTGCAATTCCTGGAAAGAAGCTACTTTATTAAAATGAGGTAGTAAAAGAGTGAATTGATAGAGACCATTAGTTCATGTCCTAGTGACATATGGCCGAGTGGTCCTAGACATTGTATCCAAGTTTACAGTTACCCAAAGGTGCTGAGTTCAATCCTGAACGAAGGCAGTAAAAAGTAACATTCAAAAAAACAGAGAATCAGCAACTATGTCCCAGAGCCTAGCTGGAGTCTGAACACGGTACCCCCGTAATAATAATAAATCGATACTCCTAACAAACGGTTCCCCAGTTCGATACAAAACACCTGATAAAGGCCGGAGGGCAAAACGGCCGAAACGTTGTGACGATAACAACTAAGATGAGGAAGTCAGTCCGACAATCTCAATCAATGAAAGCACCTCATCTCAAAAATACAGACAATTAAGACCATTAGACATACGATTCAAACGAACTGTAACAAGGGAGCAGAAAATGTTAACGGTTACTTGCTTATCCAATTTGAATAGCACAAAATATGAAATTCGAAGAAATCCAGTACCTATTCATAAATATTTTGTGATAAAATCCAGTTAGTGTTCTCCAAAAATAAGTTATCTTTATACATGTAATTAGCCATAATCAAGTTTCTAATGAAGGCAATCCACAACTTAAAAAGTAGATTTGCTGAATAAATGGAATTGAAAAGTAGGTGAGTAATGCAGTAAAGAATAAAATGTATCAACCTATTCTAACATTTCACAAGCCATAAAAAAGTATTTAAACGTTTAACAGTAATCAGATACAAGGAAACTTCAGAAGAGATTAAGGCAGGAGAAAGAACAGTAAAAAAAGGTTTCATTTTTTAATTGTTATTTCTTAATGAAGACCAAGTTCTTAATGAGGCAACGTATTTAAGCCTCTTTTCTTATTTTCAATGGTGGCCGCATTGGTGGTAGAAAGAAAAGAACACGTGCACCAAAAGTCAGCAACATCAAATGGTTATTGTGTTAAGAGTAGATAATCACGCTGGATGCAACTCATTTATTTAAAATTAAAGTTTTAGTTTGGTCGCAAACTAAAAGCAACATATATGGTCATCAGAGAAGATTCGTTCAAAATTGAAATTATTTAAAGTGTAATTTTCATTTATTTCTATTTATATGAAGTTATGTGTATATTTTTATGTATTTGTATGAAAAAGATTCATTCTTAAACTAATTCACCGATCATTATGAATTTTGGAACACAGTTTGTAGGTGAAAGGGCTCTGAATTCGGACTACATTTAGTCTAGTTTTATGTAAAAAGAACACAAAAGAACTGGAAGCCCTTTGTAAAAATTCAAATTTCTCAAATTTTTGTGAATTTTCAAGAATAGACACCAGTTTGAAAATATTACAAATCACAAAGGCAGCATCCTCATGGTTACCATAGTCAAAATTTGTGGTATACCTATTTTCGGGCGCCTTCATTTTCATGCTGTCTCCAACCTGGTAAAGGCTATGTTCAGGACCTGATAATAGTAGCATAATATCAACCTCCTTTGACCTAAACTTCATAACAGTAGATCACATAGCATTGGCGAGTAGACAGCCTCTTGTACGAAACAGCACATCTTGGCCTCAATCTGTTTAACAGCATATTGGCATTGCTCTGCTACACCATTCCTATCTAGGGCTTACGTGCAACTAAATCTCAGACTCATGCAGTTCTCATCTGTTAATATCCTGAATTCTTTGTCATTATTTGTGAGTAGCTTATGCAGTGGGTCAAAAACGGCTCTTTACAGTTGATGAATCACACTTTCTGAGTGCTGCCATGCTAACTGCCTCCACATGGAAAACCCTGGCAGGCCACAATCTGTAACCATTAATAAATGGTATGCATCATAATGTCCATCCTTAACCTCTGCCAGTTGCTGCTAACCTTCAGTTTTCCTTTTTCCAGTAGATTGGTGCTAGAGCTAATGATTCTCATTTCACATTTGTATAGCAGAGTTATTTTTTGTTCTTGCCGTTTTTGTGCAAATTTTTCGTCCTTCTGAGTGTTCACTGCTATGATCCATGCTGTGTTCAGTTCAGCTACGTGTACAACACCGGTGAGAGTCTTGGCTCCACTTTCTTTCTTCATTGTATCAGAAAACTGACCTCTTTGCTCATATCTGTTCATACATCTGCCAAAATTCACGTCTGTAGAGATTTCAACATTCACAGCATTGAATGACTAGTCTGCTCAAACAAGAGAGAAGAAGAAAGGTTCTGTCATGATTTCTCCTTTGCTTATAATTTAACACAAATTGTTGACGCACTCATTTGTGTTCTCAATACTAATCTGAGATCATGTCTGGACTGTGCTTATCCTTTGTTCTATTCTACTGACATCTTTCCATCACTCGTTTTTTTTTCAATTAAGATTAAAACAAAGTGTAACAAGACCGCAGATATCCCTGTTTATCATATTGTGTATCGCTACTCTATGATCAACTGGTCATATCAGAAATACATCTACACTTCATGTTTAGAAAGGGTGTGAACTCTATAACATCCGACTTAACAGCTTGGCTAACTGTCGCTATAGACAGTTACATATTCTCAAAAAAATTGCAGCAGAAACCAAATAACCAATCATGGTACACCCCTGGATGTTACTATTTCACGAAATAAATGTTCAGAAACTAAAGCCCCTTTTAGGACTGCCAACAACGACTGCAAAAAATGCTATAGAAAACATGAGAGAATCCTTTGACCTGACTGTCAAATCTAAAGAAGCTGCGAAGAGACTTGGTTCTCACAAGTTTTGGCAAAGATTCTGAAGAGATAGTTTTATCTATCCCAACCATCATCAATGGACCTGAGTTGATTACATTAGTATCTAACAAAGCCAAACACCTTGCTAAGAACTTTTCATTTAACTATAACCTGTGTAATCAGGGCCACCTAACCTCCGGGACTGAAAATACTCTGAGTGGCATCCACATATCTGTCCAATATGTTATCAGACTTATCAAGAACCTTGACTCCAGCAAAGCAACAGACTCTGACAGAATTCCAATAATAAAACTGTATTTACAAAGTTGTTTAAATGTTGCCTTAAGGAGAGATGCTTTCCAACACCTTAGTAAACCTCGATAGTCTGCTCAGTATTTAAAAATATAGGGGATTAATTTTCTGCATCTCAGTACAGAATAATCAGTCTCCTTTGCGTTATGAGTAAGTTGTTTGAGTCTATGATAAACAGAGAAGTTGTCAACCACCTCATCAAAAACAACTCAATGACAATCAATATGGTTTCTGCTCTGCAAGATCAATAGCTAATGTGCTGTAATATCTAGACCAATAGTTCTTATATCTAAGTCATTTGAAATGGTTTGGCATAAAGATTTACTTTCCAAGATTTCCAGTTATGGAAATATTCTCTCAACCATGAAACCCTTTCTCTCTGACAGGTTTATTAAAGTAATCGTTGATGCGCAGAAACCTTGCTATGTAACCTTTGTCACCATACCTGTAACAGCTTACACTGATGCAAGGACAACTCTTGGTAGGAACTATGGATGGACATATAACTGAGATCATATTTTAGTTTCAGTCTCCAGTCATTTCAGCACCCTTGCTCTTGCTATCAAGTTTCCTATACTCGTAATCATGGTTTCAATTTTTTGTGACTGTCAGAGTCTTTAACAAGGCCTCTAATCACATTAACTTCCTATAGGTTGTGACCATCCATGCTTTAATCAAACCTCTATCGGCTCCATGTCTAGTTGGTCTTTCTTGTTTATCTCAATTAGATGACCAATGCATTTCCCACCACATACCATAGGAGAAGGCTCATCACATAATGCACCTTCTCACCATCAGCTTCAATTTCTGTAGCTATGTCACCATATTTACCTTACCAGTAAATGGCTTTACAATATCACTTGTTATGCATATCTTTGCTGAGATAACTTGAAAGATATATATGGGTATTTTCAATCATATAAATTATTTTATATTGAAAGAACACACAATCGTACCAGATCATTTTCTTCTCTTCACCAACAAAAGATAACTAACAACAACCCAAAACACAAATTATGTGGCGTCCAAAAGTCTCTTCAAGCAAAAAATCTCATTTCCGTTACTTTGAGCTGCCACAAACGCATAATTTGCATAATCATGACTCTCACCTTGAAAGGAAACGGTTTTAGATTAGCTCCTGTGTACAACCACTGTTTTCTTGCAGTAGCCGCAAGGCAGTTGTGATCGTTTATCCCTTGGTCATTATGTCAGGTTTAACAGCCTCTAGCTGTAGGGATTACATAGTCATAGTCGATGATGTATCTTTTTTATATTTTAGTGTAGTTAGTTTGAATAGATGAATTAGCTATAAGGTTAATACCTGATTTCAGTATTAAATTTATAACCAAACCCTCTTTTAAGCATGAGTGTTGATATTTGTACTTCATTGTAGTTTGGTCTTTCAGTGATTGTGGCTAAAAAAATTTTTAAGATTTTTTTTATTAGGTCAGTTGCCCCTATTACAACCAGTTAGTAAAGTTAGGTTCACAAATGAAGATGGTTGCACACATGACAACATGTTTGATTCTATCAGGTACGTTATTTTCAAGTCAGTGTTCAGGTCCTGATATTTAATGACTTGTTTGCATTAGGCTCTTCTTAGGCCATAGTCATCTGGGACAGTTAGATTAATAATGAGAGCATTTTTTCCAAGTTTGTTCCAGATAACAATGTCTGATTTGATGGTCTTGTCTTTGATGTATCTACCTGCCTTTATGTCACCTTTCTATTTGCTATTATGAATGAAGGTTGACATTCCCACATGTTTGGTAATTTTGAATTTGCATCCTCCCACAGACCTTCTAGTGGAGATATCTACATATTTTATTATGGCAGGCTATACAATGACCATCTATCAATAGAATCTGGCATCCAGACATCAGATGATTTGTTGTCATATTTGTAGACCAGCTAATTTCTTAAATCCATTTGTGAGTAAACCCCGCTCTTGCCCAACTATAATTATCTGCGTCTCATCAAATGGAAATTTGCCACACTTAAGCCATTGTAATGAAGCCTTCTTATGTGATTATGTTCTTCTATGAACTTTCCGGCTCTCTTGTGTTGTCTCCATCCTTCTTGTTTTGTTTTCAACTCCTTTTTGTGTATCTTTCTTTCTTCTTATACGCGATCAGGGTTGTTTGATTGTCATATTCATTTAAAGTCTGTTATGGGAGTCATTTCGTGTGATGTTACTTTGCCATCATTATTAGTTTATCACAGGAACTCGAGATATATTGTCCCCTGTTAGCCATTGATGCTCACTACTTATGGTTTATTTCAATGAGGCCCAAAGCATTTTCTCTTCGTGGTAAGTATAACCTGTCCATACATTGCCAGTTGGTTGATAGTCATTGTATTATGTTTTGTATGAGAGTTCCGATGTGAGGATATTTTGAGGCCTTTCATAAGAATTTCCTTGCACTTTTCATTTTCCCGGACTCAAGCGTCTCACTTTTATCCAGTAAAAGGTATTTACAGACTGTGAACTCAGTTCTTCAATAAAGCTAGTGTTTATATTAAGATGCTTGGAAAAAGTAGCAAAGGAGTTATTTTATTCATAAGAAATGATTATTTTACACTGATGCTTTACATGTACCATCACGTGACCATATGCATATTTTGATATATGTGATTGTTTTGTATCAGTATTGTTTTTTTTTTATGTAATTAGGTACTCACATTACTATGTGAAGTTTGCCAACATCATAAATGAGAGTGGTTCTATGGAATCGGTGGAAATGAAACATGACCAGTCATCAGTCTCCATTTACTTGTCCGTCTCCACATAAGGGCAGAGTTCAACACGTGGTCAGTTTTTTTAATTTGGCCAAAAGTCTAACTAAAGAAATATGGAGCACTTTAAAATGGCACTTTAAAATGGCACTTTAAAATGGCACAAAAACAAAAGCTGCCTCGCTCTATAAAGAGTTTTCCTCATTAAACAAAAACAGAAAAGATAAAGTGTAGTATCTGTTCTGATGCTACGCTTTACTCGTAGCCAAACTCTGACTTGATCACATCAAATAGTATAATCAAAAGAAAAAAATGATATATTACAAATGACTGCAGAAAAAAAAAATGTTATGGAGAAAAGCAGAAATATGTATTTGACGATATTTCCAAGATAAAGAATTTATATTCTATACATGCTGTGCGTGAAAAAATTAATTGATATGATAGAACATAGAACTTGCAATGTGATCAGTCCTACTCAAATGGATTAAATAAAGATTCAATTTGTAACTGTAAGAAGATTACAAAATACAAGGAAAGGCAACCAAAGAAAGCCAGAGAGTAAAACTGCCGAAAAGTTGTGAACATTAAAATACAACCAAGACGTAGTCAACAATCTGAAACAATTAAATAATGTAAATAAAAGCTAAGCTAAGTTTAAAAACGAGACACATTAAGTTTTATTTTTACTTAAAAATAGAAAATCTTAAGTAGTTTCTATGTTTTAGTCATGAGTTTATGAGTTGCCTGATGTTTGAGAGGACACCCGCGGTTTGTTTATCCAATAATATTATGAACGGAAGTAAACAATATTACGTGATACAAAAATAGACAACGCTATATGTTTACGATCAGTAATTATTTGATTTTGTACATAAGAATGAAGTGGGCATAATTTAGTTATCTTCTAATAATATAAATCTCACCTGTCTGTTGAAATGCATGTATGTATGTATGTATGTATGTCTGCCTAAAACTTTCGACAGAGGCGACTGATTTTCACGAAATCGGTATCGTTTTGAAGCTCGACCTTTCAGTGATAAATATCGAGCAATTGGCTAAAATCATTAATTCCTTCACTCTCAACTGGGCACTTATCTACAGGGAGGGATCGCTTCTTTTGCCGATATTTTCGAAAATAATCCCCTTTTTCCGATTGACCAGCCTTAATTTAAATCTACATCACTTCCGGTTTGGGGATGGGCGCAACAGCAAAGACGTTACGTTTTTTTTTTTTTCACATTCTTTTCCTCCTTTGCGGTACGGGTTCGAGCCTGCCTGCCTGCCTATTACCACTTTGGTTTTGCTTAACACACATCTCCAAACCCTCGGGCAACGCCAGCACCTAGGTTAGTCTTATATATATATATATCTATAATATAAATCTGAACGTCTGTGTATCTAGTCACGAATAGGCTCCTATATGGTTGACTATTATAGAAAGCTGATCACATATAATGATAGAAGATGTATTGAGACACAGGAATGGGTATGTTTGATCTAGCATAATGATGATTCATTAAAATTATGGGGGCTGCGTACGCACCTGGTCCACAAAGTATGGAAATAAAAAAATTAAAGATTAAAAAAAAATGTTTACAAAAGTTTTTGATATAGATGTACATAATAATACTTTGATAAGTATGTTTTAACTTAAAAAGGGATAGTATAATAAAATTGTGGGGTCTGCGTTCTCGCCTGGCCTCCATAAAATGGAAATAGGCACAAACTTTAATAAAGACTTTTCATATCTATCTTCGTAAGTATACTTTGATAATTATGTTTCAGTTTGAAGAAATATGGTATAATAAATTATTATTATTCGTTCGCGTATGACCTCCATAGAATGGAAATAAGTCACAAAGTTTAACAAGGCTTTTTAACATAGATCCACCGAATATTGTGATAAGTGTTTCAGTGTGAACAGGTATGGTATAATAAATTATGTGGTTTATCTATTTTATTTTTACTTTCATCATATTTTGCTTTGGTTTTGATACCCCCAAATTCGAAGCTATCTCTTTACAACCCTTCCTTTTCATAACCTATCATACTTTCATAAATCAGAGTCCATTTTCTGTAGGTTTTTTTTTAACCCAGTCAACGACAGGTACTTTTGCTAGTATATATATATATATATATATATATATATATATATATATATATATATATATATATATATAATGAACGTGCCTGTGTTTCTGTGTGTGTGTGTCTGTCTCTGTGTCTGTTTGTGTACATTTCCCTACGCAATAACTCTCCCAATTTTTAGTTTACAGACTCGAAATTTGATATACAGCATACTGAGATTTGGGAAAATCTTTGGGATCGGTTTTCGGCCAGAAATTTGCTATTAAGGGGTCAAAGTTCAACGATTTCACCTTTGAGAACTCTACCAAACTCCTCCGACAATTTTGGGTCTAAACACTTGAAATTTTAGATATAGGTTCCTTGGACATCGATCTAATTTAATAACTGAATTTGAGCCTAAAACAATAAATGTTAAGGTATCATAATAGGGGTCAAAGTTAAAAAAAAATGACCTCTGCGGCCTCTACCAAATTACTCAGACAATTTCTGCTCTAAACATTTGAAATTTTATATAAAAGGTATTCAGAGATAGGGCAAACTTTTTCATCGGTTGGGTCGAAAATTTTCAGTAACCAATATATAAATGTATGTACGTATGTATATTTGCATGTCTGCCTAAAACTTTCGACAAAGGCCACGGATTTTACCAAGATCAGTATCGTTTTTATGTTCGATCTTTCATACGCCAAATATCGAAAAATTGGCTAAAAACATTAATATCTTCACCTTCAACTAGGCACTTTTCTACGGGGAGAGGGGGGCGCTTTTTTCGCCGATATTTTTGAAAGTTATCCTCTCCTTTAGATTGTCTAGCCTTAATTTAAACATGAGTCCATCCAGGTTTGGCGGTGGTCGTAACAGCAAAGACGTCAAGTTTTTTTTTTCTCATTCTTTTCCTCCTTTGCAGTACGGGATCGAGCCTGCCTTCCTGCTACCACTTTAAAAAATTTTTTTTGCTCAACATACACATCCAAACACCCCGGCAACGCCGGGCTGAAATACTAGTATATATATATATATATATATATATATATATATATATATATATATATATATATAAAAGTAAAAGTGTCTGTCTCTCTGTCTGTGTCTGTCGTTGTACATTTCCCTACACAATAACTCTGTCAATTTTCAGTCTACAGACTCGAAATTTGATATACAGGGTATTGAGATTTAGAAAAATCTTTGTAATCCGTTTTCGGCCAAACATTCGCTGTTAAGGGGTCAAAGTTTAATGATTTGACCTTTGAGAACCCTACCAAACTCCTCCAACAATTTTGGGTCTAAACACTTGAAATTTTAGATATAGGTTCCTTGGACATGGATCTAACTTAATAACTGGTCGGTTTGGGTCGAAAAATTGAGCTACCAATATATAAATGTATGTATGCGTGTTTGCATGTCTGCCTAACACTTTCGACAGAGGCGACTGATTTTCACAAGATCAATATCGTTTTGAAGCACGACTCTTCAGACGACAAATACCGAAAAATTGGCTAAAAACATTAATTTCCTCATCCTCAACTGGGCACTTTTCTACAGGGAGGGGTCGCTTTTTTGCTGATATTTTCGAAAGTCATCCCCTCCTCTCGATTGTCTAGCCTTAATTTAAACCTACGTCACTTCCGGATTGGCAGTAGTTGTAACAGCAAAGACGTCACGTTTTTTTCATGTTCTTTTCCTCCTTCGCGGTACGGGTTCGAGCCTGCCTTCCTACTACCACTTTTTTTTTTTTTTGCTCAACACACACCTCCAAACACCCGGGCAATGCCGGGTACCCATGCTAGTAGATATATATATATATATATATATATATATATATATAAGTTTATATCCAAGTATATGTGTATCTAAAGTTTCATGTTGTATAAATTATTTATTCTCAGGTAAAATGAATGCATTATGTTAATTATTATCTGTTAATGTATAGGGTTTATGATATGAGTGCGTAGATAGGTTTATCACTGTATAATCATTCTTATTTTCCATGATTCAATTAATTTGTTATGCTTTTGTATATGAGAGGGGAAGAAAAATAAAAGGTAAATCAGGGAGAAAGACAGATGTCTCTATTTACTTGCTTTATCATGAGCTGTGTTTTAATGGTGAGAAAATTTAAATGAAGAGCATTCTATTTTGTGACAAAATAAAAGATTGTCTCAGTCTAAAATAATTTTTCTTTTTTCTGACTAAAAACAGAACAGATACAACAATTTAATCCTAGCCCGAATGCTGGTTATGTTTATGTAGAGCCATCTTATTCTCATTCTTCGATCTTCAGCTCAGAAACAGAAATCCTTGTTTTTGCAAGTTTTTTTTTTTTTTCGAACGAATGGGGTCAGTGTGATTGAATTTTATACAAAACAGGAAGTACTTTAATTGTTAAAAAAAAGATTTGAATGTATCACTTTCAACTCAGATTTATGCAATTTTATTTTACGTAGACGAAATGTGGAGGTTCTTTTTTTTGTCATGAAGGCATGAATCAGAGTATTTACTACATAAGTATTAAAAACTAAAGCACTAGAAATGAAAGGGATCAGTTCATGTTGAAACAAGTATATATCTAATATAAAACGAACTGATATCCTAATAAAACTGATTCTGGAATTGGTTGCTTGGTTGGTTGTTTTTGTTTTACGGCATATCAACCCTTTTCGGGTTATTTAATGCCGAATTCAAAGATTTTGAAGAAAAAGTTTTTAATAGAATATATTTGTTGTTTTCAAGTCGGTTTCTATTTAACCCATAGTTGGAACCCTAACAGGTACTACCACTCCGGGTCAGAGTGGACCTGGGAGCAATGGTAATTAAAGGGTGGCTCCACACTCCCCAAAGCCTGCAAGCTGGGGCCTCACCACTGGATATAGTTTAAGGTCATATCCAGGACCCCCATTGAGGGACTTTTACCCTCTGTCGGTGTATTCTAATGCCCCACCGACAGGGCCAGATTCTGGAATTACACATAAAACAGCGAAAAATTGTGCTTACTACATCCTCACTCCATCATGTGATGACGTATGGAAGTGTTGCATTGAGAGACCTGATATAAGAAGGATTCCATAGATATTAATGTAAGTTTTGATAACAGGATTAGATCAGACCTCAGAGAATGATTAAATCTGGACCGTATAAGAAAATCTGTGCCGAATGAGAGACTTTATTGGTTTAACCACATTGAAAGAATGAATAAGAGTCTTTGGATTAATAGGTATAGAACAGTTAAGGTAGCTGAGTCAGTTAGCAGGGGAAGGTCAAGGAAATGATAAGGATATAGTAAAAAGAAAGAGTAATAAATAAAGACCAGGCCAAAGAAAGGTCAAAGAAAAGTAAATTTCTAAAAGACACTCAACACATGTAAGCATATAAGACGGATATAAAACTGATGATGATGACGATGGTGATGACGATGATGATGATGATGGCAGTGTGACGTGTACAAGTTTTAAGTAATAATCAGTTCTAAGTAATAGTCTTTTGAAGGTTGAATGTTCACTTCAAGTGCAGGCGATAATAAGAATTATTCAAGGTTTCTATCTGGTCATGGCTGACGAAATGAAAGATTAGATATAGAGCATTCGGTTTGAAATGCATACAAATTCCGAGTTTGACATAAAGATTCACGGGGGTTTAAAAACGTTGTGAGAATAACATTTAAGATGAGAACAATAGTCCGAATAATGCAAATAATACAAATGATCAATCTTCATCCTCAAAATTCCAAAACATGGTGATGCAACCAACAGAAAGAATGAGACATACCAACACATAGCAGAATAAAGATTTGGTAAATTTTAAAGTGCCAATTTTATTTAAATTAAAGAAATTGATACACAGTAGGAATCGCATGCAGTTTTAATAGTTTTGAGAAAAATGCATGCGCATTAGTTATGAACAAAATAGTTATGTCATAGTTGTGCGGAAAATGTATCTGAGATTGCTAAAGGTATAAATCGTGTTGACTAATTAATGGACAAATGTAGGCAAAGGTCATGTTTTTGCTGATGCTGGTTGCTATTGCTGTTGTCATTATTGTTGGCGTCGTTGAGCATCAATCATTCATTTCATATGATTATTTTATTTGAAACTGTGAAAAAAAAATTAAAATCTACAATATTCTAAGTAGTATTGGAGTATGATTTTCTTTAACAGGTAGCTTCGTTTATTGCACAACAAAAGTTTACCATTCTGGTACATACAGTGTCTATGATCTTTTTCCCTTCAAGTAAATAAAAATTCCTTAATCTCACAGACTTGACTTTGACCAATAACAATAAAATAAGTCTATTTTACAAATTAGTTTAGAAGAATTATCTCTCCCTCCATCTCCCACACTTTCATTTTCTTATAGTATACAACTGTTATTTGACCCTTCCTTTAACTAATAAATTATTTAACAAGCGATTTTCACTAAAGTAAAGCAATATAAATAAATGAATGTCTCAGGCTGAATATATTTTTAAACAGAAGGCGATGTACTAGTATTGATATTTTCAGCGGTTTTATTTCATTTAAGTTTATTTTGGGGGAAAATACGATCGTTCCAGCGAAATATTTATCTATCATCCCGGACTATTTCTATGATTTTCTTACGGCAAAAACAGCTTGCGTTTAAATTGGAATTGTTCTCTGACTGTGAGGAATACATTTTCATCCCATAAATATTATTCTAAGTCTTCAGCAGAGATTAATGCTTCTTCTGAGTCTCCAAGAATAGTTTGGCCTGTGTGATAGACAGTATCACGTTAACAATAAACAAAGCTTTTGTCGAATACATTATAGCATCTAAACTTTTCTAAAGGTGTTTATAGTAAAGGAAATAAATTTTAGATTTCCTCCTCTCTTGTGTACTCGTGTACCTTATTTGACTTTGAAAATGAAAAATGAAAACTACGATTACACATCCCAATCACCAGATTCTTCACCTAATATATGCAAATATTAAACTCAAAATTAAACACAATTTAACAATTATAATTCAAAATACAATACCGATTATGTTTAAATCATGTTGCAATAAACAAAATCATAATAATAAGCTACTATAATATATATATATATATACTAGCAAATGTACCCGTCGTTGACTGGGTTCAAAAACAGCCTACTGAAAATGGACTCTGATTTATGAAAGTATGATAGGTTATGAAAAGGAAGGGTTGCAAATGGATAGCTTCGAATTTGGGGGTATCAAAACCAAAGCAAAATATGATGAAAGTAAAAATAAAATAGATAAACACTATAATTTATTATACCATACCTGTTCACACTGAAACACTTATCACAATATTCTGTGGATCTATATTAAAAAGCCTTGTTAAACTTTGTGACATATTTCCTTTCTATGGAGGTCAGGTGCGAACGAACACCCCATAATTTTATTATGCCATATTTCTTCAAACTGAAACATAATTATCAAAGTATACTTACGCAGATAGATATGAAAAGTCTTTATTAAAGTTTGTGCCTATTTCTATTCTATGGAGGCCAGGCACGAATGCAGACACCACAATTTTATTATACCATCCCTATTTAAGTTAAAACATACTTATCAAATTATTATTATGTACATCCATATCAAAAACGTTTTTTTTTTTAATTTTTAAATTTTTTATTTTCATACTTTGTGGACCAGGCGCGCACGCAGACCCCACAATTTTAATGAATCATCATTATGCCAGATCAAACATACCCATTCCTGTCCCTCGATACATCTTCTATTATTATATGTAATCGGTTTTCTGTAATAGTCAACAATATAGGAGCTTATTCGTGACCAGACACACACACAGACGTTCAGCTTTATATTATACTAGCAAAAGTACCCGTCGTTGACTGGGTTCAAAAAAACCCTACAGAAAATGGACTCTTATTTATTAAAGTATGATAGGTTATGAAAAGGAAGGGTTGTAAAGAGATAGCTTCGAATTCAGGGGTATCAAAACCAAAGCAAAATATGATGAAAGTAAAAATAGATAAACCCCATAATTTATTATACCACACCTGTTCACACTGAAGCACTTTTCACAATATTCTGTGGATCTATATTAAAAAGCCTTGTTAAACTTTGTGACATATTTCCATTCTATGGAGGTCAGGCACGAACGAACACCCCATAATTTATTATACCATATTTCTTCAAACTGAAACATAATTATCAAAGTATACTTACGCAGATAGATATGAAAAGCCTTTATTAAAGTTTGTGCCTATTTCTATTCTATTTCAGCTAAAACATACTTATCAAAGTATTCTTATGGACATCTATATCAAAAACACTTGTAAACGTTTTTTTTAATTCTAAATTTCTTTATTTCCATACTTTGTGAACCAGGCGTGAACGCAGACCCCACAATTTTAATGAACCACCGTTCTGCAGGATCAAACATACCCATTCCTGTGTCTCGACACATCTTCTATCATTATATGTAATCAGCTTTTTTAAATAGTCAACCATACAGGAGCCTATTCGTGACCACACACACACACACACACACACACACACACACACACACGTTCAGCTTTATATTATATATATACTAGCATGGGTGCCCGGCGTTGCCCGGGTGTTTGGAGGTGTATGCTGAGCAAAAAAATGGGGGTAATTTTTTAAACTTTGACCCCTATTATGACCCCTGAAAATTTATTGTTTTGGGTTCAAATCAAGTTATTAAGTTAGATCCATGTCCACGGAAGCTATATCTAAAATTTCAAGTGTGTAGACCCAAAATTGTCGGAGAAGTTTGGTAGAGTTCTCAAAGCTCAAATCGTTGAACTTTGACCCCTTAATCGCCAAATTTCTGGCTAAAAACCGATCACATAGATTTTTCCAAATCTCAGTACCCTGTATATCAAATTTCGAGTCTGTAGACTAAAAATTGACAGAGTTATTTCGTAGGGAAATGTACACAGACACACACACACACACACACACACACACACTTTCACTTTTATAGATATATAGATTTAAAATTTGAGTCTGACAGAATGACAAAATTATATTGCAAACCGATATATTAAACAAACGAACTTCAAAGAGACAAATGAACACATAAGTAAAAACAATTTGTATTAGAAAACATTTATTATTCCACGTCTTGTTTTACAGACCTGACGACTGAGGTTCGCTCTTAATAAAAATTGTTTTTTATAGTCTTAATTTTGACTTCCTTTTTCATAAAAAAACTAAAAAAAAATCAAGAAAGAAAAGAAATTTAATTTTATTTTTTCATTAATTTCTTTCTGTGCAAAGCAATTCTTTCAAACTTACTCTGTTTCCAAAATGTTTTTATTTTATTCCCCTCCCCCTTCATTCATTTTCCTCCGCATCCTGGCAAGTATTAAAATAAACCATTTATAATATTTATTTATGGATTTATTTACTTATCATTTCTTTTGTATCGGTAAATGAATTCCATTTAAAAAAAACTGCAAAAGTCACGTTAAAGGTGATTAAGTTGGAAAGTAAGTAAAAATTTACCCTTTTTACTTTTATACGATTTCTGATCACTTTGAAAAAGGTGTGTGTGTGTTTTAAAAATGTTTTTTAACTGCTATAATCTCATTTATATATATATATATATATATATATATATATATATATATATATTTTTACAAAGGCATCACCACATTATCAAGGCCCAGAGGCCACTCAAGGATAAGGGTTAAAGAGTGTACAGTAGAAATTGGTCAATATAGTAATCATTAGTAATGAAAATTTGGTAAATTTAATAACTTATATGGAACGCCTCATCAAGAACTTATTTACTTTAGACTTGAACACAACCATATTGTAGTCAGCCGGAAAGCAGGAAAACGGAAGACAATTCCACAGGCGTGCAGTTCTAAGAAAGAAGCTTTGTTCATGGAATCTACGTTTAGGTTAAGGCACAGATAAAGAGTGGGGGAAATTATTGATAGTGTTTACAGCTAGATGAGTGTTTCTTGTGAAAGTTTGGCGAGGGGGGACCATAGATTGAAGCTCAGTTGAACACTTTCCATGAAAATAACGATACATCAGAGACAAACTCGCAACATCTCTTCTGTGAGATAGAGGTTGCAAGGAGAAAAGGACATCTCCTACGAGGCTACGAAGTCTATTTTGAACTCTATCAAGGCAGGACAAGTCCTTTCTAGCAGCTCCTGCCCAGATGTGGCAACAGTATTCCATCCTTGGACATACCTGGCTCTTATATAGGTAGAGAATAGCATCAGCAGTGAGATATCTACTGGATCGATAGAAAGATCCCACCATTTTTCCAGCGGCCTTGGCAACAGATTTGATATACGTGTTCCATTTAAGATCAGGAGTAATGGTCAAGCCCAGAAGCTTGTCAAAACTTGAGGCCTCCTGAAGACGAGAGCCATTCATTTCAATTGATGACAAATGTGAATTAGAATGTTGATGATGTAAAGAGAGAAGCTTGGTTTTAGATGCATTAAAAGTAACCAGCCACTCCTTTCCCCATTGTACTACGTGCTCAAGATCAGAGGAGAGAGAATTGGAGAGAACTTGGTCGTTTACTGTCTTAGATGTGGTACCATAAATGGTAGTGTCGTCAGCATAAATGTCTACAAATGATGTAAGAATATGATTTGGAAGATCATTAATGTAGATCAGGAAAAGAGTTGGGCCCAGGATGGATCCCTGAGGGACACCGGCATTAATACTGTGAGCTTCTGATTTTTGCCCCTCAACTACTACTCTTATGAACCTATCAGAAAGAAATGATTTAATAATTGAGAAGACTTTTCCAGCTATACCATAGCTAGCGATCTTATGAAGTAAACCTTTATGCCATACCCTATCAAAGGCTTTAGATATGTCAAGAGCAATTGCCCTAGAAAGATTGCCACCGTCGAGAGATTTGCTAATCCTATGCGATATAATTCAAGATGGCGTCTCACACCCTCTTTAACACCGTAAGTTTGGGAAAAGGTGTTATAAATAAAAAACTATACAAAATACTATTAAAAACCCGCCGAATATATGTCAACCTATGTCACGGTAACATATATTGAGCGAGTTTTTAACAGTATTTTAACAGGGCACATCGTAAAAACTGACCCATTAATTTTCCTGAAGTAAAAACTATATAGTTTTTAAACTTTTAAAACTGTACATTATAAAAAGAAAACTGTTCGAGTGATTTTTTTTTTTTACATGGGTGTCACCACTTATCAAGGCCCAGAGGCCACTCAAGGATAAGGGTTAATAGGTATACATTAGTCATTGTGATTTTAGCATAGTAAACAGTGGGAATTTTGTAACTTGGATTACTTGAAAAAGAAAACTGTTCGAATGATTGAAAATGAAAACAAAATAACAATGTAAATATATTGATAAGAAAAAAACAAAAACAAACGAAGTTTCCGTTTCAGGAACCCGAGTTTAATTTTATGTCGTAATCATTCAACTCGTTAGCGGTTTTATTCAGCGATTAGGGATAACCATACGACATATCTAATTACCAAAGCGATTTAAAAAATTTTTTTTTTTTTTATTAAAACTAAACCTGTTTAGTTTTAATGAACCAATTTTTTTAAATCCAACACTTTAGTTATTTTGAGAGCGTGCAACTGCACCCGAAAGGTTGATTAGGAAACTCCAAATCCTTTTATGACTCGAAAAAAAAAGGGCTTTTTATCGGCTTAAATGATAAACTAATGTTAAATATTAGTATTTAATATAATGAGATATCAATCTACACAATTTGCCATCGATTCTGAAATAAAATGAAATCCTGACATTGTGATCATTTTTGCAGGTGTTATGTGCCAAATATTGAAATAAGAATGTTTAAATTCAATTATTGTAATTTAAGTCTTTAATTTTAAAGTCGATTTTATTTATAAAATATCTTTTTAGAAATCAATCTCAAAAACAATCTGAACAATAAATCTCTTTTGTTATGGCTAAGTTTTTGTCAAGGGTAGAAATTATAATAGACAAGTATTCATCCATGATGACATTTTACCGATTTCCTGGTTTACAGGTATTCTTGCTAAATTTCTTCGAAAGAATAGTTTAACATTCTGTAAAAGTACCTTCCGTTTTTTTTTTTTTTTTTTTTGTACTTCTGCAAAGAAGGTAAAAAAACCGATAAAAACTGGATATATTTTTCGTGTTTTTATTCAATTTAACATGTTTATTCAGCTCGAAAAGAATATAGTGTTTACCGATGTGTTGGAAAATTCAAGATGGCGTCTCACACATTCTTTAACACCGTAAGTTTGGGAAAAGGTGTTATAAATAAAAAACTATACAAAATACTATTAAAAACCCGCCGAATATATGTCAACCTATGTCACGGTAACATATATTGAGCGAGTTTTTAACAGTATTTTAACCGGTTTTTTATTTATTACACCTTTTTCCAAACTTACCGTGTTAAAGAGAGAATCGGCCGCCATCTTGAATTTTTCAATACATCGGTAAACACTGTATGCTTTTCGAGCTGAATAAACATGTTAAATTGAATAAAAACACGAAAAATATATCCAGTTTGGTAGAAAAGTAATTTATCTTGCCTTTGATAACATTTATTTGTTATATATTTGTTTTTTGGCAACTTATTCGAATCTATGTGTACAGTAATACAAACTCGAAATGAATTTAAGACCACGAGTGAAATGAGAAAATGAAGAAAATCACATTTACTGTGTGTGTTTACTGTTTATGTACCTATTTACTATGCCTCCCCACGGGACAGAGTTAGACACCAGGGTCATTTTTTAACGTGGAGAAAAGGTACAAAAATAAAAATTGTCTCAGTCGTGAAGGATTTCTCCTCCACCGAAAGAGAACAAGAAATAGAAGTGCACCATCTGCAGAACAGATACTACACTTTGATCTTGTCCTGAAGAGTCAGCGGGTTTGTTTGCCATAACAACGTGACGGTAGTGAACGTGTGTGTGTGCGTGTGTGCGCGTTTCGTGTAGTTTCGTATTTATTTAATTTGTAAATAACAAGTTATTAAAAAATTAAACCCTTCCAAGATGGACAATAAATAAAGCCATAATATTTTATGGTAAAGGTAAGAGCGTAGAAACGATTGTTTTTTAGGAGATGTGATTATTGGATTAACCAATCAGAAATCGTCTGTGGCACACACATCTCTGTTTTTTATAGATATATATATAGGTCGAGGTAATTAGTTAAAGAGATTTAATATAATGTGATATATAGATAGATAGATTAAATGTTAAATAGATTTTGTAAATAGTACAGTTGAAATGATTAGAATATTTCCAATATGTAATAAGGTCGAGGTAATTAGTTAAAGAGATTTAATATAATGTGATATGCAAATGAGCATAAGTCATTCGATATGGGGGTGGTTTGTAGAATAGTATATAAAGAAATTAGGCAAAGATTCTTATGTCTCCTATAACAGAAACATCCTAAAATGGGTTCTAATGTTTCTCTACCAGGAGAGATCTACCCTCATACCTCCTTTATATTTCGTTGATGATGGAGAGCTGTACACACAGACAGAAACACACGAACCCTATTACTTTATAAAAATATAGATATATATATATATATATACTTCTCTATATTTTAAAACAGGAGAAGGCAGCTACATATGCTATATAATAGGAGAACCATTCTTGATAGATATCTCCTTGAGTAGTTTTGCTGTGTAACCTGATCCCCTTCATTGAGGACCAAACTTATGTTAAACTTGATGTAGTTTCAGGTGGAGAGATAAAACTTCTCCATAAAGCTGATAAACAACTTGATAGTCAATTTTCGGACATAAGATTTCGCAAATGTTTCACACAGTAGAGCGACTAGAACATTAAAATTAAGTCATGAAGAGCTAGTTGTTACGATGCCAGACTAATATATCTTTGTTTGTATCTAAATTTAAGAGATAGGTAGATTTTTAATGAGAATATGCTTTAGTTTCAAAAAAACAAATAAATGTAACTGATGGTGGTTTGGACACACCCGAAGGGGCAAGAAAAATCCCCAGAATTAACTGGACGGTAGGAATGAGTAATCAGTACAAACTTTATAGAAATGGCCCTTACCATTGTTCTACTATAGAGTTGCTGACAACGGCTATTTCTTCTTCTTCTTCTTCTTTTTTCTTCTTCTTCTTCTTCTTCTTCTTCTTCTTCATGTCAAATTTAAATCCCATTCAGTCTTACACGCCTCTCAAATGTTTTATGATAATTGGTTTTGTTTTTTCTATTACTTGTTACCATATATTTCACATATACCAAGCAATATTCTAGGTTAATATAAGGAGAGTTGTGTCTGTGTACATGAGTGGATCTTGAAGCATATATTATGTCTTTATTTAGATAATTCCCCAATTCGATATAATCATATTAAATTCATTTTTTCTAGAATTTTTCTAAATTGAATCAAATACAGCACCAAAACCAAACAAACTTTTTGTTGTCCATAAATGATTTGTAAACTTTTTCTGTTTGATAAAAATTGAAGATTCAGTTTTTGAAATTACTTTTGCCACAGATGAATTATGTTTGTACAGCATCGTTTTTGCCTCTAGAATTATAAATAAGTAAGAATCGGGGACCAAAGCAAAGGTCTTTTAATATTCCAGGGAAAGGAAGATCTTTCTTCTCTTGATATTTTTTAGCTTTTACTTTCTCTTTTTTTCTTGCTTTTATAATTCGTCTTCTTCTTTGTCTACTTTTTCATCTTATTATTTCCTGGTACTTTTTTCTCAGCTTTCTTCTTTTTGGCCTTTTTATTATTATTTCTTCTTCTTCTTCATCATCATCATCATCTTCTTCTTCTTCTTCTTCTTCTTCTTCTTTTCAGTATATTTCTTCTTTTTTATATTTTTTCTTCTTTATGTTTTCCTTAAAGAAAATAACGAGTTTTATTTCTGTTCAACGCTGATTTATTCACAATGCCGACATTTGTTGCTCTGTTTGTTGACAAGTTTAACAAATTTCGACTGATTGGAAGTGAAATTTCCATAAATGTATTATTCGCCTTAGAATTATCTATTTTAGGAGAATCTTGGGAAATGCTTACAAATTATTTCCTTTTACACAAATCCTGGAAAGAAACATTGTAGATACCAAGGTGAACAATGAAAGCCGAGGTCAAATCCCACTTTGCTGGAATCTGTGTTAAATAGAGAAGTGGTCAATCACCTCAGCAAAAATAACCTACTCAGTGATATGCAATATGGTTTCTGTTCTGTTTGATTTACAGCTGATGTGCTAATTGTAATATCTCACAGGATTAGCGAATCTCTTAATAGGGGTTTTGCTCATAGGGCAATTGTTCTTGACATATCAAAGGCTTTTGATAGAGTTTGGCATAAAGGACTACTTCACAAGATCTTCACCTATGAAATAGCTGGAAATATCTTCTCAATTATTAAATCATTTCTCCCTGATAGGTTTATAAGAGTAGTGGTTGATGGGCAGAAATCATAAACTTATAGTATTAGTGCTAGTTTCCTTCAGGGTTCCAACCTAAGCCCAACTCTCTACCTGATCTTCATCAATAATGTCGTAAATCACATTCTTAGATCATTCGTAGACATTTATTCATGCAAACGACACTACCATTTATGGCAACCCTTCAAAGGCCGGAAATGATCAAGATTTCTATAATTCTATCTTTTCCGATTTTAAACAACTGGTGGAATGAGGAAAAAGGTGGCTGCTTATTTTTAATGCATTGAAAACCAAGCTTCTATCTTTACATCATCAACGCTCTGACCCACATGTGGCCCAATTGAAAGCTACCAAGTACGTCCTAGGATGGAGTACTGTTGCCATATTTGAGCAGGAACTGTTGGAAACTACCTATCCTGCAGTTACAAAGTTCAAAACCGACTTCGTAAACTAGTAGGTGATGCCCATTTCTCTTCCGTGCAACCACTTTCCCATATTGCCTCAGCACTATCTTTATTTTCATGGCAAATGTTCAATCTATGGTATTCCCTTGCCAAACTTTCATAAAAGCACTCATCTATCTAAAACTACTATCAACAATTTCTCGCACTTTCTATCTGTACCTATACCTTAATGTGGATTCCATGAACAAAGCTTCTTCCTAAAAATGTGGAACTCTATTCTGCTGGCCTGCTCTCCAGCTGACTACAATATGGTCATCTTCAAGTCCAACATAAACAAGTTCTTGTTAATTAAATAATCAAATTATACAAAATTTCCACTACTAACGATTACTATGCTATTATACCAACGACTACCGTACACTCATTAAGCTTTATCGTCAAGTGGCTTCTGGGTCTTGATGAGTGGTTGTTCCTTTGTAAAAACAAGTCTGTTGAATTCACTTCTACACTAATCTCACTGAAAAAATAGTTACCCTTCATCTACAACGATTAGTATTTGTCTTAAGTAAAAAAAATTAACGCTTAATTAGCAATAAGGGTGTTACCCTCGTTACTAGGAAACAATAACAAACTATGCAAGGTGGGCGTTTAAGGCAAGAAAAAAAAAGAGATTGAATTATGAGACATAAGAGATTATACATCTCTCTCAGGTGTCTTTCAATTTCTCACTATTATCAATAATGTAAACTTAATAAATAAATAAATTTATTTCAATAAACAATCGGTCAATGGTAAAAAAAAAAAATTTAAATAGTAGGAAACAATTTTTACATCATGAAAACGGATGCAGGATGCCATCATGGCATTGCCCAGATGATAGCTAAGGAGATGCCATGGAACATTTAAGTAGTTTCTCAAGGCTAGTATTAGAAGTGGATATTATTCATTAAATGTCTCATATGAAATGTGACTTTTGGGAACCAAGGACACCTGGAGTTTTGACTGAAAGGGGCTCATTTTGTAATGAGTTGTATTTGTCGCTTTCTTCTCGTTTCGGCAAACTGAGATGTAGTGCTGGAATTGACAGATGATTCTCAATTTTTGCTGGTGTCCAAAAATTCAGAGCAAGTCATGTCTACAAATTAAAAAAAATTACCATATGTGTGCAATTCATTTTTACAAATAACACAGTCAGTTTTAATATCACCAGTAACTGAATATGTTTTTTATGTTGTTTCTTATTGTTTTGCTTTTGAAGAAATGATGAATGTTGGTCAGGAAAGAGATGCAGTAGAGGAGTAAGAGCCAAAACTGCAAAGTGGTTCCTCCTGATGATCATGGTAATGGATTTGAATGCGGACGTGTCAGCTGCTATGTATTGTGAGCAGTGCATGCAAATTACTTGCTATGACAATAGGGAAAGATCTATTGATCATCCAGAAAGATGGGCAACAAAGCAGAAAGACGCTTGATATGTCTGTCAGCATCATGACAAAACGGAAAGACATTTGACAGTGTGACAGAACTCCCATTAATTAATAAGGGTTTGCAGCCCATGATCCTGAAATTTATTCATAACAAGTCAAAGCAAAGAAACAGGCTCTTGGGATCTGTGGGAACGAAGGGAGAATAACAGATGCACAATGATTAATAACATGATAAATTATATGGAAAGGATAACGGAAAACGGAAATGTTGTGGCAAAGAATTTGATATGGCTAAAGGCTTACGCATTCATCAAGAAAAAAAGTGCAAAAAGGAAGTATCTCCACAAGGCAGGTCAATGACCATGAGACGTGTAGCCAAAACCTCCAGAACACACACCACAGAGAGGAAAAGCCCACAGTTGAGACAGAAAAACAAGAATGGAAACATCCAGACAAGAAAGCTAAGAAAAATTGATGAAAGAGTAATGATGTAATGAGCTATAAAACATTTGACATAGAAGTGGCAAAAAGCGTTGCATGCTGTAAATGAAGCACTGAAGTAAAACTAGAGAAATTAGCAGAAATCATCTATGAACAAGGAAGAGAAAGGGTTAGGGGTGGACAATAAAGGATTGCCAAAACAAACGAAAATTAGTCAACCATCTAGGAGAGATATGAAAATAGCAATGATAAAGAAAGAGTATTATGAAATAGGTGAATAACAGCAGATGCAGAAGTAAAGATTAGTCTGAAGCAATTGTAGGAAGATGTAAAGAGAAGGCTTAGGGATTAAATGAAGAAAGACAGGAGAACAAAGAGAAGAAGAAAAAGGTGCAGAAAGCAATTTGTAAAGAAACCATACAAGTTTACTAAGGATTTGTTCACAGAGAGTAAAAGTGGAAAGCTGGAATGTTCTAAGGAAGAACTAGAGGAGCATCTGAAAACAACATATTCTGATAAAAACAGAAAAGAGAACATACCGTTGATACTCGGTACAAGAAAGCCAACAAGACCAGGTATAATGTTTGATGTAAGTGATATCAAGAAAAGAGAAATTGACGACTTCATCAGAAAGGCAGAAGCTAAGAGTTCACTAGACAATGATGGTATCAGCTATTAAGTGTATAAGCACTACGAACGCCTTATAATAATAATATAATAATAATAATAATAATAATAATAATAATAATAATAATAATAATGTGGCCTTTGCAAATGTACGAAGTACCATTGACATGCATAGAACAGATCGATCAATGGTGTGGAGTGTATATAAGGAAATGGTTGCGAGAGAGGAACTTTCAAACATATCCTGTCCAACTGTTACTTGACACTAAGTTAGTACACATGGAGGCACAACCAAGTTCTGAAAGTAATAGAAATGCTACTGCATCAGAAAGTAGAGAAGTTTAATGAAGGAGAACTACAAAAAATAGAGAGTATTAAGAAAATGAATTTTCATAAAGCCGGACAACAGGCATGGCACAAAGTCACTCAAGGGTACAGTTAACCGATGAAAGATGGCAGGAAAAATCGAAATTGACGGTAAACCTCCAGAATATCTTGACCTTTCCATAGGTCCATACACAGCAAAGACCAGACCTTGTCGTGTGGAGTGAGGTTGGAATCATATTAGAGTTGACTGTGCCCCGGGAGGATAATTTTTGTAGTTGCAGAAAAGTTGAACGATACATTAATCTACTGATTGAGTACCAGGCATATGTATATATATAATAAGATTAAGCTATATATATATATAATAAAACGAAGCTAGCAAAGAATATATCTTTAACAAAGCAAACTTATTAAGATAGGAAAAGTTGAACACTGTTAACAGAGCAATTAAATATATTAAATAAAAGATGAGAAATAAAAGTACATATAACTTTATTATATCATCAGATAAATAAGGAAAGAATAAGAGAGAAAAACCTCTTTGGACTATGGCATTTTGAAGCTAAATGCTTCTCATCAGGAAAGTAGAAGGGCCAGTATTATATATATGTATATATATATATATATATATATATACATATATATACATACATACACACTATTATATATATACTATTATATGTATACTATGATATATATATATATACATACTATTATATATATATACTATTATATATATACTATTATATATATATATTGTTATATATACTATTATGTATATACTTATATATATACTATTATATATATATATTGTTATATATATATACTATTATATATATATATATATATATATATATATATATATATATATACCAAATATCTTATATGTAAAGTACAAACAATATTTTTCTTATCTTAGTGATTGATATCTTTCATAACATAAATCTGCTGAGTCAGTGATTTCGTACAAATATTGGTCTCTGTTGTTAGAAACGAAATATTGATTTTTGATTGATTTTTAAAAAAATTATATTCAATCCTGATTTATACATCATTTCTTTAGTCATGAACGAATCTGTTGTAAGATTGAAACCAGAATATATATTTACATATATACATTCTGAATTCATATGGGTTCTATTTTTCATTTGAATATGAAGAAACAAGGATACGAGTGTCAATGGATATCGACACAGCTTATGAGCTCTGTTTACACATATATCTATTATATTGAATAAGCTATACATATTATTACAGGGAATGTATTGAAATTCCCTTTATATTCAAAAGTGCATATCAATGACGATGATGTTAGCCTCAAATAGTACAATGGAACAGCAGTACAGATAAGCCATTTCCGTATACATTACAAGCTAATTACGTGACATTATAAGAACCCACTTACATAACAAAAGCAACTAAACTATAACAAAACGATCACAATTAAAAGAGATGATAAAGATCAAGGATTCGAAATAATACTCTACCCTCTTTTGCATAAAGTGTCGATGAGAAATGATCTTCTACTCCTAGAGCAAAAAAAAAAAATACATTTTTATTCAAAGATTTTTTGTGGATCTTTTTCTCTTCAAGAATAGAGTAAAACTAAACTGAAAAGAATTTACTGCAATATTGATTTGAAAGAAAGAAAATTGTTTGGTCACGAATTGCTATTGTCAGACGAAAACTTTGTGGTAAAAATATTGTTTTCGTGAGGAAATTCTGAAATATAGACGAATTATTGGCACTAATGAAGTTTTTAGTGGCCATCAGAAATTTCCAACAAAAATTGAAAATTCAACAAGATGAAATATTAAGACGGATATTAACACAACAGTTCACTTTAATACAATTTTTGACAGTAAAAAGAGCTAGCAAAAATACTATATCATTTCAAGTTCAAAATGGTAATAATCAACTTCAAAATGAACTTATTTTCAAGTAAAAAATTTATCAACTTCAAAATGGATCAATCAACTTCAAAACTGATTAATCAAATTCAAATTAAGATATTTTATTAGTAAATTGATAATTCTTTTTTCAATTAACTTACCCCATGAGTAAGGAAATTGACGCGTCGTCTTCATCGTATATATATATATATATATGTATATATATATATATATATATATATATATATATATATATATATATATATATATATGAAGAAAAAACCCAAAATACAAAAAACTTACAGCCCAAGAAAGCATTGGGTGAACCTACAGTAAAAGTAAGAGAATAATTTTTATCGGCAAAAATAAGGTTCATGATGATGCTGGAGAAACCTCTACAAAAGAAGCTGTAGAATAGCTCCCAGCAACTTAGATGATCTTAAATTTTAAATAAATTTCTTTAAAATATTTATATCATTTTGTATCTTTTTGAAATAAAAATAAAAGAATATTAAATTTATTTGTATTACATTAATTCTCAATTTGAAGTTGATTATTACCATTTTGACATCGATTAATTCATATTGAAGTTGATTAATTTTTCATTTTGAGCTTGTTTTCCCATTTGAAGTTGATTAATCCATTTTGAAGTTGATTGATTCATTTGGAAGTTGATTATTATCATTCTGAACTTGAAATGGTATAGTTATTTTTCTGCTGTAGCGATTACAAATTCTCAATTTAAATATTGTCCAAAATATTGGTTTACATTTCCATCATTTTATAAACGATATGCAAATTATTACACACAGAAATATGAAAAGTGGATAGACGGAAAGATAAGTAAGTTTATTTGTATAAAAATGACACAAAATATAAATACAGAAATTTTGTACACTTAAGAAAATCCCTTTTTTCTTTACTAAATAGTCACCAATTATCAAGGCGAAAAGTCACTTGAGTATAAGAGTTAGTATGATTATATGTTTGACAGTTGAAAGACGAAGAATATTATAAGAGGATTGAAAATGATTAATAGAATAAACGAAGTTCAATTATTTATAAAGAAAGTTTAAGACAAGTATTTGGTGAAATTCGATTTGAAGACGAGGATGCTATATAAGGAAGCATACGATGTGGTAATATATTCCACGGATGGGAAACACTTGGAAAAATAATTTATTTATGGAAATTCTGCCTGAAAGTAAGAATATGAGGGAGGAAAGAAAAGTCTTTTTATAAGAGTTTCTTCGATTCTTTTAAAACTACCCATAGATTGTATTTTGTAATGCAATTATTTTTTTAGTATAAGTTCTTAATATTCATAATATTTTATTCTTATGGGAATTATTTGCAAATTAATTTGTTTTGAATATTGTCAAAATAAATGATTTCTAAATAATAAATTCTATTTGTTCCACAGATGTCACCCAGGCAGATAGTATCACTCTGAGTTAAAGCGAACTTAGGAAAAATGATAACTAAAGGGTGACTCAATACTCTTCAAAGACTTCAAATTGAGGTCTCATTATTTCTGGGGTCACCCTGTACAAAGTTTTGTGTCGATTCAAACTGATGCCTATTTTTACGATGTTTTTTGCTTAATCGCATTTTACAGTGCTGTAATATTTCATTGAGGAAGTAAAGCATTCTTCTTCGACATCCTCATCCATGCAGTTTGTTGAAGTTAATTCAAAATGCTATATTTGCTCAAAGTGTAAGGCATGAAAGCGATTTAAAAATATATTTGCATTATTCTAAATGGCTGAATTGAAAAAGCGTTATTCAATTAAAGAAATAATAGAAGTAGAAACAAAAACGTTCCTTAATATTTGTACAATTTTCTTTTTTTAGATTTTTATTTCATTTTATGAACAATTTTCTTCGGAGTATGATACAAAACTGTATCTGGAAGAACACAGCAAGTTAAGGGCTTTCTGCCTTTAATGTCTTAGGTGTGACACAAACCAGTATCCGGTGGGAAAGTTCTCATTTGGTAGCTTTAGGGAATGTGGATTCTTCTGCTAGTGCTTATTACTACCGGGTTCACTTTGATGTGGAATGGTAAAATCTGCTATGGATCAAATAGTATTCTGATTAAAGTGATAATACCTCTCAGGGCCCTATCAATATATAATAGAACCAATCATTATGAACTTTGGGACACAACTTATAGACGTCAAGGGTTCAAATATAATTTACATTTAGTTTAAAAAAAAAAGTCGCCCGTCAGTTCTGTACATAATCCGAACTCCATGGGGAAGATGTTTGTCCGTGAGATGGAGGATAGCAGTAATGAAGATGGAGAACAGGGTTGGGGCAATGAAACATCCCTGTTTCACTCCCGTGTCAACCCTGAAGGGCTCTGTTTCATCTCCACTACTACTGAGGACTGTAGCTGACATATTGTCATGTAGCAGTCTCAGTACCTGAATGTACCTCTCTGGGCATCCAAACCTTGCAAGAACCAGCCAAAGGGCTTGACGGTTCACAGAGTCAAAGGCTTTAGTAAGGTCTATAAAAGCCATGTATAATGGTAAATTTTGCTCCCTGCACTTTTCTTGGAGTTGACGAGCAGTGAAGATCATGTCCATCGTGCCTCTATTTGGTCGAAAGCCACTTTGGGACTCGGGAAGGATGGTTTCTGCAAGGGGTGTAAGCCTTTTGGCCAAAACCCAAGCTAGGGCTTTCCCTGTGGTAGAGAGGAGAGAAATGCCCCGGTAGTTCCCACGGTTTGCCTTGTCTCCCTTCTTAAAGATGGAGACAACTAGGGCATCTCTAAGTTGTGCAGGGATTTTCTCTTGTTCCCATATTTTGAGCAGCAGGGCATGGATGTGTCTGAGAAGATCAGGCCCGCCTTTCTTCAAGATTTCTGCTGGGATGCAGTCAGAACCAGCCGCCTTATTGTTTTTCATCATCAACAGATTTAGGGCCAAAGGTCGAACGAACACCATATCCATTATGGAGCTACAGTATGTAGACGATAACGCCCTTGTAGCCCTCTCAGAAGAGGACCTACAGTGTACACTGGTTGCCTTCACGAGGGCGTACAAACAGCTAGGACTAACAATTAATATAAAAAAAACCCAAATCCTCCATCAATCACCACCAAACAGTACTCCAGTCTCACCCCCAAACATCTCCATCGACAATGCTAGACTGGAAAATGTGGACCACTTCCCATACCTAGGCAGCATCCTATCATCAAAAGCCAACATAGATGATGAAATACAACACCGTCTCAGCTGTGCCAGTGGGGCTTTCTCAAGGCTAAGGAAGAGAGTATTTGAGAACCGTGACCTTCTGGCAAAGACCAAAATCATGGTATATAAAGCTGTCTTGCTGCCCACTCTTCTCTATGGATCGGAGACCTGGACCACATACAAGAGGCACGTAAAAACCCTGGAGACGTACCACCAAAGATGCCTCCGAAAAATCCTCAGAATTAGTTGGAAGGACCGACGTACCAACACCAGCATCCTGAGTGAGGCTGACATTCCCACTATCACCGCTACTGTTGCTCAACGCCAGCTCAGATGGACTGGTCATGTTGTCCGAATGCCGGATATCCGCCTCCCAAAACAGATTTTCTACTCTCAGCTTGTTGAGGGAAAGCGTGCCCAGGGTGGCCAAAAGATGAGGTATAAGGACAACATCAAAGCAAATCTAAAGCGGTTTCACATGGACCTTGAGACATGGGAGGACGTGGCTGGGAGCAGGTTGGCATGGAGGAGCGCTGTCCACAAAGGTGCTGCGCTTTATAGTAGTGACCTAAATCAAGCTGCTGAGGATAAACGCAAGCACAGAAAGGACAGATTATCAACCAGACACACCCAACTCCACCCCACCACCACTACCTTTATCTGCCCTAATTGCACAAGAGAAATTGGGTCTCGGATTGGGCTCTATGCTCACCTGAGGACCCACAGAAACCACAACGGAGGACAGTCTTACTCGGACACGAGTGACCGCCGATGATGATGATGACATTTAGTTTAATCTAGTCTTACACAAAGATTGCAAAATGAACCTGGAAAATTTTTTGTGAAAATTCAGATACTTCCACTTTTGATCAAATTTAAACAACTAGAATTATGAGATCGAGTAAAATAATTTCAAATTGATGCTTATCCATTCATTTGTTTTTATTATGTTTGAGAACATGAAGTAAATCATAAATCTATGACGTCATGCCAAGCTATAATTATTTTGTTAACGTAATATTTTAGCATCTGTTTATAAAGAAAGTCCAAATAGCCTTGTTGAGAGAACCACAAACTGAAGACCTTAACATTTTGGTTTCTAATTTCTGACCTGGCATCCGCTGTATTTGATTGAGATTTATCTCTATATCTAAAAGAAATTCAGTTATACCTCTTTAGAAAAAGCGTTATAGCTATATAACGTACACACCACATATAAATTCAATATTCACACTAGCTGCCAACACTTCATCCATGTTTTCTGAATATTATCATTTGATTTCCTTCATTACTGTTACTTGCTATACATTTCCCATGAAGATTAGCTCTCCCAAAAAGTGTTTATTACAAGTAGTAAGAAAGACACTTACTCTCTTATTGTTTTCACCTCTCAAGCAGTCATCACTGATGAAGAATGAGGCCACTGATGAAGACGCGATGACGTCGAAAAGTTGATTTATAAACAAATTCTACCCTATGCGACGAATTTCCTCCTATAACACAAAACATTTAGTGTTAAAAAAGCTTCAACCTGAAATAGATCCAATACTTACAAAACTAAGCGTGGCCTTAAGGAGAAGTGCTTTCCAACACCCTGCAAAACCTCATCAGTATGCCCTGTATTTAAGAATTCAGGTGATAAGTCCTCTCCCTCTCAGTACAGACCTATGTCTCCTGTGCGCCATGAGTAAATTGCTGGAATCCATACTAAATAGAGAAATAGTTAACCACCTCAGCAGAAATAACCTCCTTAGTGACACGCAATATGGTTTCCGTTCTGCAAGATCTATCACAGATGTGCTAACGGTTATATCTCATAGGATTAGCGAATCTCTTGACAAAGGCTACCTTTCTAGGGCAATTGCTCTTGACATATCAAAGGCCTTCGACAAGGTATGGCATAAAGGCCTACTTCACAAGATTTCCAGCTACGGTATAACTGGAAATGTTTTCTCAATCATTAAATCATTTCTCTCTAATAGGCTCATAAGAGTAGTGGTCGATGGACAAAAATCAGAGGCCTGCAGTATTAATGCTGGAGTCCCTCAGGGGTCCATCCTGGGCCCAACTCTCTTCCTGATCTACATCAATGATCTCCCTAAACACATACTTAAATCATTCGTTGACATCTATGTTGATGACACGACCATCTACAGCAACACATCAAAGGCTGTAAATGACAAAGTTCTCTCTGATTCTCTCTCCTCTGATCTCAAGCATGTAGTTCAGTGGGGAAAGACGTGGCTGGTTACCTTTAATGCATCTAAAACCAAGCTCCTATCTTTACACCATCAACGTTCTGATCCCCATCTGACATCAATTGAAATGGATGGCTCTCGTCTAGGAAAAGCCCCATGTTTTGATAAGCTTCTGGGCTTGACTTTCACTCCTGATCTGAAATGGAACTCGTACATCAAGTCTGTTGCCAAGATGGAAAGATGGTGGGATCCTTCTACCTCTCCAGAAGATATCTCACTACTGATGCAATTCTCTATCTATATAAAAGCCAAGTACGTCCAAGGATGGAATACTGCTGCCATATCTGGGCAGGAGCTGCTAAAAACAGCCTATCCTGCCTTGACAGAGTACAAAATAGACTTTGTGGTTTAGTGGGGGATGTCCTTTTCTCCTCCCTGCAACCTCTCTCCCACAGAAGAGACGTTGCAAGCCTATCTTTGTTTTATCGTTATTTCCATGGCAGGTGCTCGTCTGGACTCCAATCTCTGGTGTCCCCTTGCCAATCTTTTATGAAAAATACCCGTCTAGCTGAATCCACTGTCAAAAACTTTCCCCACTCTTTATCTATGCCTAAATCAAAACGTAGATTCCATGAACAGAGCTTCTTTCTTAGAAGTGCACGCCTGTGGAACTCTGTTCCGTGTGCCTTCTTCCCACCTGACTACATCCTGGATGTCTTCAAGTCCAACGTAAACAAATTCCTGATGAGCCGCCCCCTTAAGTAGAAACGTTATTAAATCTCCACACTAACGTACTGTACTTACAATAACCCTTATCCCTGAGTGGCTTCCGGGCCTTGATAAGTGATGACCTCCTTGTAAAAAAAATAGATAAAAATAAATAATTTATTGTTTTTAACCTGCATTGAATTGACTTACTAAACTAACATTTTGAATTTACTGAATGATCACATCGTTATATTTATAAGCTAATATATATTGCTAATATTTGGAAATTAATTTTTTGTTCTAAAACAATATGAAATTATTTAACCAGATGCTTAAGGTGCGAATGAGTAGAGGGCATCACAAGTTATGAACCAACCTTTCTCTCATTTTCAGAAACAATACAAGATGAAAGCTATTTTTCCGATTAATGACTGTTTTTAAACGCTGAAGAAAACAGTTTGTTTTCTCTTAACTTGAGCTTATCTAAACGTACTTAGTGATATAGATTTGCCACCGGCGCCAAGTAGATTTGCACCACCATCCGTATTGAAATGATTCGATTAGAGCTTTGTTGCTATTTATTACTTTAGTGAAATTTCTTTCTCTCAGTATTTCTTGAGTGGCTGAACAATGGCTTTCGTGTCGAATTATACAGCTCAGTGATTTAAACCAACCTAGAATGTACTTCATAACATTAAAAACATCACCTGTACCCATTCTGCATTCCAAACATAACTGTCCACTCTACATTGATCGCATACATACAATTCGCTTGAACTATTTAAAAATTCTTTTAGTTTACAGAAAAATTGCATGCCTGAGTTCCTACTTGGTGAAAAATATTTTAGATTTCTTTTCAAAATGGTTTTAAATTTTAAACGTGAAGAGAAAATTAATCTCTATTGGTACTACTTGCCCTTCTTATAAGTGGATGGTTATTATAGAAATTTATTTAAAAAATGAATAAAAATAGATTTAAAAAATCAGCAAGATTTGAAGAGTCAGACAAGTTCAACCAAATCTTTTACTATAAAGAGAAAGTCTATACTAAATTTGTGATAACGCTGTCTCTGTGTCCAGGTATGCAATTGAAAACAAAATTCTGTATCAAGATTAAACCTAATTTTTCTTGAGTAAAATTTTATAGATCAATAAAAGACAGTGTTTCATTTTGTTTTATTTATAACAAAGCTATGTACCAAGATTATACGCAAGTTTTCGATGAAATGATTTTCTAAGGAATCTAATGAATGTAATTATTATTCAAAACAAGTTCTTGGTTTTCAAGAATTACTTTATGTTAAGTAAAAATGGAGAGTTTGAATATTAAGAATAATGGAGTAAAAATGTTTGTAATAATAACAACAATAATATATGTATCTATATATCTATACAAGTAAGAATGTGTGTGTGTGAGGACATTTATCAACCTATATACTCAACGAATTTTTATATAAAGACATGAAATTTGATATATAGGTTATTCAGACATGTGGAAAACTTTTTAATAAGCTTTCATCCGGAAAAAAGGGGCTCTGAGGGGGTCCAAAAAATGGTACAGGTGAGTCATCGGATTTTTATCTGTTTGCTGTTTCACGAATGTGCATGCCCGAATTGTTACATGACAGATACCTTATGTTAAATATAAGTAAGTTTGAAGACACTTTTGAAAGAGCATGTCACGCTGGCCAAATGGTTATTGTACTTATTTTGATTTCGATCTCAACTCGAGTATTTTTTGTTTTTACTTATGAGAAGTAAACTGTTAAGAAAAATACCTTGCTTGTACATGTCTCAGTTTTTGTATGAATAAAAATGTAATATTTGTGCATATTTTATGACAACGCCGGGCGGCCTGCTAGTATATCTATAAAAGTGAGAACGTGTGCGTGTGTGTGTGTGAAAGAACAATTCTCAACCTATATACTCAACGAATTTTTGATGTACAAACTTGAAATTTGGTATATGGGATATTCAGATGTAGAAAACGTTTTAATTGGTTTTCATCTAGAAAAAAAGCCTGTTAAAGGGTCAAAATTGAAAAATTAGTACTTGGAAGAGTTATAGGATTTGTATCTGTTTGTCAACTGTTTCACGACTGCACATGCGCGAATCGTTCGCATGACAGTTTCCTTATGCTAAGAATAAGTAGGTTTAAAAACGTTTTAAAGATCATGGTAAGCTGACCTAATTGCTATCGTATGGAACTCACTGTCTTTAGGTTTTGGTTTGATCTCAGCTTGAGTATTTTTATTTTACTTAGTGAACTGTTTAGAAAAAAAACATACTCAAATGCACATGTCTCACATTCTTTCCATTTTTTACTTCATTCTTTTTTTAAAGGAATTTTACGTTACATTTAATACCGGGCAACGCCGGGCACATCAGCTAGTATACAATAAAATAGAAAAGCAAGAATCTAAAATTCAAAAATACTTCTCAACGTTTCACCCACTCTTACGAGGGTTTTAGTGGCGTCTGTAAAGTGGCAAAAGATGATAAGATTTGTAATTTTTAGGCATATATATACATTATATATATATATATATATATATATATATATATATATATATATATATATATATAAAACTACTTAATTTACTCACATAGAATTAATATAAGAAAGTATAGATTTATGCGTAAACTTTAAGTATTTACTTAAAAAGTGCTCAATACGTAGGTAGAGCTAGTTAGTAAGTTATAAAATGTATATGGCGATTAAGCTACACTGAATATTCCGCGTTTCATCCACTCTAGGATTCTTCAGGCTTATGCACGAATTCTGTGGTTGTTTGTCGTTTTTATATGCGCATCTTCCATTGAGATTTTAGTTAGCCAATTTGCTTTCTAGTATCCACCATGCTCTTCTTATCAGCCAATGAGCTTGCATTTATCGGACAAAGGCCTATTTGACCTCTGGTTGACCTGTTCCTTTGTGTGTGCTCTATTTAGCCTGGATATTTAGTTTCTTGATCTGTTTTAAATCTAGGTTAGTGTTCTTTTTATTAATGTTAGTTTATATATAAATATATATGTATGTGAACACACATATATGCACATATATATATATACATATATACATATATATATATATATATATATATATATATATATATATACATATATGTGTGATCGATTATGTATATTCATGTTTATTTAATTTATTTATTGTTTATTTTCTATTGTTTTTGTTAGTTTTAAAACTATTTTGTATCGCTATCCTAGAGTAAGTTTTATTTTGTGAACACAGTTGTTTGCTATTTCTCTCCTACAGTTTAATAGATGTTGGGGTTCTTTAAAGTACAGGATAGCAAATTTTTCATGAAGGCCTAATCTACATTGGTTGTCTAGGTCCCTACACGTGGTAGCTTGTCTTATTATTTTCCATTCGACTACCGGCGAATGTCCGCTTTCCTTGAGTTCCCAGTATTTATTTGCTAGTGTTGTTTTCATACGGTGTTTTTTATTTTTGAATGTACTTTTGTGGTACTATGACCAAATACGTACACACATATCTATATTTAACACATACATACATACATACATATATACATACATGGTGATTGCAACGTCTTGTCAGACGAGTGCCCCTCCCTCAGATACTTAAAGTCCATGAGCCCAAAAATGACTTTTTTTTTTAGTCCTACCGATGAATTCACATGCTCAAGCAGGCATGACACTGAAGACGGTCATTGAGATCAATTATTACACGCTTCCAGCATTTCAAGCCTCCATGTGTCACAACTTTTCCATCACCACAGGACCATTATTATAGACAAATGCCTGAGGGAGTATCTATACACAGATGATGTTACAGAGTCTTAGCTTTGTACGACAGTTAAGTCTCTCTCTCGGTTCAAAATGTTGAGATCCAGCAACAAGCAAGAGCAAGATAGCCAGCAACAAGTTAAACTGCAGGCCAGCTTAATGCGGGTACTGGTCTCCCGCTTTATGGTTTTTTTAAATGCAAAAGAGTGCATTTAGGGCGTTACCATTCCTTATATCTCTTCTGTGTTCATAAAGTCTTAATTTCAATTTTCGCTGTGTTTCACCTATGTACGCTTGTTGACAGTTGTTACATGGGTTGGAATATATACCGGCGTCGGATGTGAGGGCTTTGGGAGAGTGCTTGTTAGTTTTTAATGTCTGTTTTATTGTTGAGGAAGTTGTTTGTATCAAGTGAAAACCAAGTCTGTTAAGAGTGTCGAAGATTTTTGTATTTTTGGTGTGGGTGGGAATGGAAAGATGTCTGTTTAATAGTGAGGTATTTGTTTTATTTTTCTGTCTGTTTATATTATAGTGTATTTTCGTAGCTTTTTTCTTTACATAAGAAATGAAATAGGATGGGTACTGTAGTTTTTTTAAAACATTCGTAATGTACTGAAATTCATCATTAAGATATTGGGGGCTGCATATACTAAAGGCACGCAAGAAAAAACCAATAATCATGCCAGTCTTTATTTTATCATTGTGGTGTGAGTAGTAGTGAATATAATCGTTTTTGTGTGTGGTCTTTCTATGTACTTTGCAACTCAGATCGGTTTCTGATCTGATGAGGAGTATGTCTAGAAAAGCTAGGGAGTTGTCTTGTTCGGATTCATGTGTAAATTTTATAGATGGTTCCACTGAATTTAATTTATTTCTAATTTGTTCTATTTGTGTGTGTTTTAGGTAGGAAAATAAGAATGTCATCTATATATCTAAAATCGAGGAGTTGTTAGAAAGTCTGTGTTTAAAAGAGTTGGTTTCTAAGAATTCTAAGAATAAGCAGGCTAGTACACCACTAAGGGGGTTACCCATAGGGAGTCCAAATTTCTGTCCGTAGTAAGAGTTATTAAACTGAAAGTAGGTTCTATCGGTGATGAGTTTTATGATTTGTATTAGTGTATCTGAGGAAAAAGGTAGGTCGGCTTTAATTTTGATTAGGTGCTTGGGAAGAATCCCATGTAACAACTGTCAACAAGCGTACATAGGTGAAACACAGCGAAAATTGAAATTAAGACTTTACGTACACAGAAGAGATATAAGGAATGGTAACGCCCTAAATGCACTCTTTTGCCATTGTGCAGAACACGATCACTCGTTTAATTTAGATCATGCGAAAATTATTAAATACGTGATAGATAGAGCTAAAAGAAGACTTTTAGAAACAGCACTAATATTAAATACTAATACTATTACGCAAAGAAAAGGCTTCTACCATTTAGCCCCTAGCATAGGGAAAATAATAATCAGAGAACAAAATATCAAAACAGATCCTGGCTAACCGTTTTTCCTTAAATATTTCAACAAAATGAATAAGTTTACAGAAAAAAAATGTACTTAACGCATTTTTAAAAGTGTATATATAGACATTGAACAACCCAACCTTCCCATACGCACAGATGTTTGTCCTTCCATTATTTTAATAATTTCATTCGGTTTTTCTATTTTTCTCAATATATATATATATATATATATATATATATATATATATATATATATATATATATATATATATACTAGCAGAAGTACCCGTCGTTGACTGGGTTCAAAAACAGCCTACAGAAAATGAACTGTGATTAATGAAAGTATGATAGATTATGAAAAGGGAGGGTTGTAAAAAGATACTCAAAAATTTTACCCCAAGCAAAATATGATGAAAGTAAAGATAATTTTCGCGAAAATATATTTTTTATATCAACTTTGTTTCCATTCGTAGCCAAGAGTGACCAATAAAATGATATTTCCTTACTAAGAGAAAATGTTATATATATAGTAATATAAATATACAAGAAATTAATGTTACCATAGTCAATAAAAGTTACTTTTATGGTAGAAAAGTTCATTGGTTTGTATTTTTAAGTAGTTTGTAAAATAATTTTTTTTTAATTCACGAACCGGTTTAAAAAAAATCAAAATGGCAGCGACTTTGAAATGGAGAGCCCCATTTTCAATTTGAAGGAGGGGCACCTGAGCATTCTGTGTTAACAATTTAAGAGAGTTCCGTCAAAATAAGGAATATTTATAAACATATTTTAATGTTTTCCGTTATTTTGTGCTTGAGGAATATTCGATTATGGCATGTGTAGTTTATATAAAAAGTCATTTAAGTAATTATCGCCTCAAATTTCGTTTTAATTTTGGGTTGCTGAAATTATTTCAAGTAAAGATCATTAAAAACTATTTCAAAATAAAAAAAAACATGAACTGCACTTTTATTGACTATGGTAACATTTATTTCTTGTATATTTATTTTTTTCGGGTAGTTGTTTGTTGGCTTTTCTGATAAACACTCTTACTAAATAATCTCGACGAAATATCGAAAAACAAAGAAACAAAAACAGCTTGGCAAAATAATAAAGCTTTACTTACTTTAGTAAAATAATCCGAAACAGCAAAATGGGATATTAAAAAAGTAAACCCGTAATTACTTTAGTTTTTTAAAGCAAAGAATCGATATAAATATGAATAAGAAGAAAATGGCGCCCTTTTCAAGCAGAACGGCTTCGTTTCAGTTTTACAGTATTGAACGGTGTAGTATTGCGCCGTCGGATTCAGAGTTGTACTATTGTAATGTAAAGAACACGCAGAAAGGGTTGTAATCAACTGAATCCCTTCTAGTACACTGACAAAAAAGCTTAAACAGATATATAAATAAAAATAAAAAGGTTATGTAAATATTTTTACAAGACACGTAATCATGTGAGCAGGATTTTTCCTTCTTTTGACATGATAACAAGTAACATTCTTATTTTTTTTATTATTTATCTATTTATCTATTTTCGAAAGAGTGCCACGTTCAAGTGGAGAAGGAAAAAACAGAGTTACGCAAAATTTGTGTCGAGAATTGTCTAAAGCTCCGACTTTTTTTTGCTTTCACTTTAATAAGAACGTGAATTGATGAGGTGAATTTATTCGGCACAATATGATTCAATTAAAAAAATAAATAAAAGCTAACGTGAATTAAGATTAAAGTTGAGGTGTTATTGTAGACCCTCACTCCTTTTAAAAAACCTTGTTAAACTTTGTGATATATGTACATTCTATTGAGGTCAGGTGCGAACGAACACCCCATAATTTTATTATACCATATTTGTTCAAATTGAAACATAATTATCAAAGTATACTTACCCAAATAGACATGAAAAGTCTTTGTTAAAGTTTGTGCCTATTTCCATGGAGTATAGGCGCGAACGCAGACACCACAATTTTATTATATCATCCCTATTTAAGTTGAAACATACTTATCAAAGTATTCTTATGTACATCTATATCAAAAACCCTTGTAAACGGTTTTTTTATTTCATATTTCCATACTTTGGTGGCCAGGCGCGAACGCAGACCCCACAATTTATATGAACCACCGTTCTGCCAAATCAAACATACCCATTCCTGATCCTACGAAAAGGATAATCGTAGAGAATGAACTAATTTTAAAATAAAAAATTACACGATAGAAACCATTTCTACCTGCGTTTATTAAAATGTTTTGTTTAAAAAAGGAAAGTCCAGCAATACAGAAAAAACGCACCTTACTATATATATAATTATATAATATATATTCCCCCACTTTTCTTAAAATCTTTCCTTAATATTTAAAATCAACGAATAAAACAAACAACCCAAGTTGTGCATGTTTACAGATGATATATGCGTTGGCAGTCAACCGATGCCAATTGAAAAGTGTCCTCTCTGGGTCTCTCGGCTTCCGGGGTTCTTATTCCATACTTCGTCCGACTATTTTTCAGGCACCTAATTCTTTGAAACATTTTTTTTATAATGAGGTTTTATCTGATTAAACATTTTTTTAGTAATTTTCTCGAAATATTGGTGTTTGCAATCGGAAAATAGCTGATGAGAGGCCACAATTGAAAAATTGGAACTTGTCAACACATTTGAAAATATTACTATATATTGAGTGCAATATAATAATCGATTAACAATTGGCACATTCTTTAATTCATTCATTCTGGGCTTCCACTATATATAATCTGTATAAATGAAGACAAGAAAAGAAGTCTTATTCTAACATTAAATAACGACTTTATTGATTATCTTGCTTAGTAAGAATAAGGAAATGGGTTGTGTAGAGAAAAGTGTTCCTGTGTGGAGATTTTGATGATTATACAGGCCTGTTGAAAGAGAAAAGTGTTCAATGGATACGTGTGGAAGTTTGTAGTAATGTCGTTTTATAGACAGGAATAATTGACTTTATTTTATTAAGTGTATATATATATATATATATATATATATATATATATATATATATATATATATATATATATATATATATATATATATATTGCCTTCGAATGTGGTCTTTGTATAAGTAATAGCTTACGTGACAAAATGAAAGGATTAAGCACTTTTTTACAATATTAACCGTTCATGTTATTTGCCTTTCTACTTTTTTGTTCTTTTTAATCGTGTGAAAAATAGGTCACCGGTAGCATAGCAGAGTATCCAAGTAATCAGATTTATTTAAATCTAAAAACTGTTGCTATTCCTTCAAAGTTTGATCATGTTTATGTATGAAGACATTTTCGAAGAAAAATACCTGACTGCTTAGCACTATTTTCATGATAGTTTAATGTTTATTTTATGTTGCTATTAGCATAAAATAAATTGTTTTTAAATTAACAAACTAGACTTAGACCGTTCAGGAAACAATTAAATGTTTGCAGTAATTTGAAGGAAATGAATTATTCATTTGAATCTAACAAACCGGTTTAAGAAAGTTCTAAACACGTAGCTATTAAGTTTCGACGCCGTTTTCAAACACCAGTATTAACAAACCAAATGATTTCATTGGATAATCATCTTTATTTCTATTAACCACAAAAATGGACGGTGCATCTTGTAAATTATTCAGTATTAAAACATTTATCACGTCGGATAAATATTTAATCCATGAAATCGATTAGGATTTCTGTTATCATATAAGGTATGTAGACTATAAATATCTGTGGATGAAACACTGGGCAGAATCAAATAGGTATTTATTACACGCCATGCTATTTAGGTCTAATTTAGAAAATCCGACTGACTTAATTTTATGTGAACACAATTTTGAAATACTCCACTAAAGAAGCCAGAACATTGAGAGAGTCCGGAAGTAGTTCACTGCGCACTTTTTTTATCCACTGCTCTGTTCTTTCCTTGATATCCCACAAACACAAGAGGCAAGGAAATTTTGTGTAGTCACCTTGTAGCTCAAGGAGCAACCCAACCATTTTCAAATCGACACATATAATTCATTGCTGCTGTCTGTATGAAATCTTTTCCAGAACAAATTTGATTTCATCATATTTTTCTTTGAGGGTCATTGAATGGCCTAGAGGAAGTGATCTATATAAGTTGCCATTGTGAAGAAGAACACATTTTAAACTTCTTTTTGAGCTGCCTATAAAAAGGCGTCAATCTTGAGAATTACACTGTTTGACACCAAGCTGCAGCAGCAGGCCAGCAACGTCATTGCAATATGCTGTATCGTTTTCTTGAGTGAAATATGGTAAGAATTCAGTATGCCATTTTTTATAGAAGGTTATGAAAATTTCAGGCTGAAGTATTTTTTTTTTTAGTCTTGAAGCTAAAAGTTCAGAAAATTCTTTGGAAAGGTTGAGATCCCTAGTCAGATCATTAAGTTCTTCTTGAGAAAAAAGCTGTGGTAGTGAAAAAGAGGGAAAACCGACATCTGAAACAGCGGCTTCACTATTGTCAGTGGACAAAACAGAGGCGTAGTCTACTTTGGAATAAGGCAATTCCAATTCGGGCAAACCCTTAAATATTGGAACAGGAATTTCATTGCAGTGTAGAATTGGCCTAATTTCAGACTTGAGGTTTGGATAAACCAACGAATTCCTGTTGTTTTCCTGTTGATTCCATTCGCTTTGACTGCACAGAAGTAGTAGTCATCGAACTGTTTTTTTCGGTTCATGCCAAACCATTGGAATAACAAAGACTTTCTATCCTTTCTATCCTTTTTTTCAAAAATCCTCAACACATTGGTTGTACACAATATGGAGTGCTCATGCCTTATCTTGATCACCCATCATTACTTTGAAGTAAGCAAGATAAACACACTTCACAAATTCACTGATTCCTTTCCTGATGGATTGCAACGTATATTCCTCGCAAATATAGCAAAACACATTTGGATTGGTTAAACAACGTTGCCTAAAAGATGATGTAGCCATGCCTAATTTTTGCTCCAAAAATCTGCAATGAAAGTAAAATAATGCAGCTTAGTTATTTCCTGTCGGACTTATAAATAAATTCCCAACATTAAGAGAATGAACATTACTTTGACACAGAAATCAGCAAAAGCACGTCACAATCGGTAGGCCTATTTACTACTCAGTGCCCACTTTTTACTAACTATTGTATAGCTAATTTGACTTTAATTTAAGGCTTGTGATGTTACAATCAATTAACATACATCACAGTTGTAATTATGAAGCTTAAATATATATATATAGAAACACGCCTAATGTACTGTCATTTCACGCACCTATGCTTCACAGCCAGATAAACTATTCCCAAAAAATAACGACTCTGAAGATTAGTACATCATCCACAAATATATTTATTTAAAGAGAAAAGGTAAAAACTGAAAGAGAAAAATGACGGGCATGAGAAAGTAAAAACAATGACAACAAACGAGGGTAGAATCGAAAAACTGAATATGTTCATAAAGAAATGGAACAAAAATGTCACGTTGCATGACAAAATAAACAAAGACATTGTCCAGAAAAAGAAATGAGTAAAACATACCGTTGATGCTGGAGATCGGAGCGGATAAAGTAAAAAGAGGCAAGCTGTGTCGCCAGTGATTGCAAAAAGGAAGTAAGGACCAACCGGACGAGGAAATTAGGAAGAAATTAACTTTTTAGTTAAGAGTAACTTTAAGGAATATAATGGATTCAAAACAGGCGGAACGCCTAATTTAAAAAAAAAAAAAACGTATAAAATAGCAAATATCTCAACAGCTTGATCAGTTAATATGAGTTTCGGAATCAGGACTGCCAAATTCGTTTAAATCATCCTAGAAACTTTGCGCACCAAAAATGTGTTTTCTTCTTTTTGCAACATAATCATCTAAAAAAAGTTGAATCTCATTTTGGGCAAGTGATTTAGCTAAAGGTGTTAATCTATTTGCAATTATTATTAATGTCTATATTATTATTATTATTATATCATTATTATTATTATTATTATTATTATTATTATTATTATATCATTATTATTATTATTATTATTATTATTATTATTATTATTATATCATTATTATTATTATTATTATTATTATTATTATATCATTATTATTATTATTATTATTATCATTATTATTATTATTATTATTATTTTATGTGCTCACAAGAAGTAGTCAAACAAGATATCATCAAAGATTACTCTTTGCGAACAACTTGTGGTGTTCTCTGGAGTCTGAGTGACAACAAGCCTCCTCAGATTCCCAGTATATTCTACCTCTTTAGATAACCTTTGCAGAAGAATTTGCATGATTGCAACAGCCATTTAACATTGATTTCTCGTTGGCAACAACCATTGGTCTTCACTGAGATTTTGGTTGCAATAAATCCACACAGGGTCCCAGTCCTCTTTGCACTCAGCCAGCGAAGCCTGGCTAGTGCGTTATCTCCTCGGTCTTTCCATCCTCCTTCATCCTCCTCACTTATTTGGTGTAGTGCCAGTTTATGGTGACACACACAAAAAGGGGGGGGGGCGGTATCTTACAATTTTACAGTTTCAGTTTTCATGATTCCATGTGATGTTCCTTTGTGTTTTACATTTGTAGCATTTTCTATATGTCCAGTTTGTGTGTAGTTCATATGCGTTAATCTCCACATTCAAGGGTTTTCCTTAATATTGCTGCAGTTTTCATTATTTTCATCCGTTGTATCTTCTCAGCAATCTCCCTTATTCCAATCTCTCCCATTCTTTTATCAAAGATTTTTGGTATTGTTCCTAGTGCTCTTACTATTCATGGTGTTATCTCGACTTTTTTCATTTTCCAGATCTCTTTGATCTCTCTGTCCAGTTCTGTGTATTGGCTCAATTTCTCTTCCTCCTTAGTCTTCACTCTGCTGGAACGGCAAAATCTACAATCTGGCAGGACTTATCATTCTTTTTAACTATTATGATATCTGGTCTTCTTTCTTGGATGGGTTTATCCGTTTTTATATCCATGTCCCATAGGATTTTGTGATTTTCATTTTCCAGTATTGCTACCGGTTTGTACTTGTACCATTTGTTTGGGTATTCAAGATGCAATCGCCTGCATAATTGCCAGTGGACTGCCTTCCTCACTTGATCGTGTCTATTTTTTATATTCTTTTTGGGTTAGTTTGCTGCATTCACTTATTATATGGTTTATTGTTTCGTCTCTTTGTCTGCAGAGTCTACATTGGCTGTTTTCTTGTGTCTTGTCGATCTTTGCTTTGATGTGGTTGGTTCTAATTGCATTATCTTGTGTGACTGTTATTAGGGATTCAGTTTAGGTTTCCTTTTTGTGGTCATTTCCAAATGTTTTTGTTAATCTCATCTTTTGCAATCCTTATGAATCACTTGTGTAGCTTTTTCTCTTTCCATTTTTTCCTTGTCTTATTCTTCGTCTCTTCTTTTTCTATTTTGTTTGTTACTTCCGTGTGTCTTGCTGTAGTAATTATTCTTTCAGTGTTCTGCATTATGTATCTTTCTAATTCGTTTTTTGTATTATTTACACAGTCTTCTATACAAACTAGCTCTCTTTCTCCATCTTTCCTTTTCACATAGAGTCGGACAATATCATCCTTTGGGTATAAACGGTTCAGAGTAGTATCGTACTAGTGACACTGCCCACGTGTTTATTCCTTTAATTAAGTTTCTACTATATAGTTTTGTTTTGAGGAGTTTCTTTTTGTTCTTCTGAGGTATTTCTTTCCAATTTTCTCTTTTGTGTTGCTTTGATGGTGTCTGCTTCCAACACTCCCAAGTATCTGTAGCTATCATGTTAACCTAGTGTCCTCATGTTTTAGGTAGTACCATACCTTCTGCCGCTTATAGTTTTCCCTCCTCATTTGCTTCCACTTTTCTACTCACTAGAAGTTTTCATATAGGCCATCATCCAAAAATTCTTTTGAGAATAACCTCTGTTATTCATTATGTTTTCTGGAGTCTGAGTGACAACAAGTCTCCCCAGATTTCCATTATTCACTACCTCTTTCAATAATCTTTTCAAATTAGTCTGTGTTATCACAATAGCCATTTACCATTGATTTTCTGTTAATATTGACTATTGGTCTCCACTGAAATTTGGGTGGCAATCTCAGTCCTTTTCGCACTCATCCAGAGGAGATCTGTTTAGTGCTTTCTTTTCTCAGTCTTTTCATCTGCTTTAATCTTCCTCGATTATTTGACGTGGCGCCAGTTTTTTTAGGAGGTAGAATGCGAGGTCGCAGGAGGGAGTTACTTACGATTATACAATTTTCATGCTTCCATGTAGTGTTTCTTTGTGTCTTACATCTCTAACAATTTCCATATGTCTGGTTTGCACGTGTACCTCATGTTTCTGCATTCAAGGAATTTCCTTAATATTTCAATCGTTTTCATCATTGTTATCCGTTGTATCATCTAAACAAATCTCTCCCACTCTTTTTTCAAAGATTTCGGGATTGTTCCCAGTGCTGCTACTATTAGTGGTGTTATCTTGACTTTCTTCATCTTCCAGATCACTTTCAGCTCTTTGGCCAGTTCTGTGTATTTGCTCCACTTCTCTGTCTCTTTTATCGACACTCTCTGGTCGGCTAGAATAGCAAAAGCTACTCTGGCACGACAACATTTTCACCCTTGCCTTTGTTTGAATCTTTTAGTATTGTCAATCTATCATTTCTATATAGGCTGATATCAATATTATCAAATACTAGCAGGCCGCCCGGCGTTGGCCAGTCATAAAATATGTTTAAATATAATATTTTAATTAATGCAGATTTCCCATTTATTATAAACAGGAATACCGTGGGTATTAAATGTAACGTTAAATTCTTTTTAAAAAATAAAGTAAAAACAAAAATGGAAAGAAACTGAAACATGTGCGTGCAAGTATTATATTTTTTCTAAACAGTTCACTTCTTGTAATTAAAAAAAAAGCACTCGATCTGAGATCGAAACCAAGCCTAAAGACAATGAATCAAGTACGATAACCATTTGACACGAAATGTGTTTTCAAACTACTTAATCTTAAGATAAAAAAAAATCTGTTATGTGCATTCCTGAAACAGCAAACAAATAAAAATCCAACGGCCACCACCTACCCATGTTTCAATTTTGTCCCCTTAGCCTTTTTTTTTCTGGATAAAAACAGATTAAAAAGTTTCCCACATGTCTGAATACTCAATATACCAAATTTAAAGTCTGTAGATCAAAAATTCGTTGAGTATATAGGTTGAGAAATGTCCTCACACACACACATTCTCATTTTTATAGATATATAGATATTTGTGAGGATATATAAAATATACAGCCCCACAAATATGAGTGTGCAAAATCCAAAGCACCCATTTTTAAGTAGACTGAGTTTTCATTTTAGTTTTTATCCCTTGATTCATTGGTCAACAACTAATTTATTGTCTATTTTTTCAGCTGATTTTGGACGAATTTGATGCACTGAATCCAAAAGTCACATTGGTTTTTTTCAATGAGATCAAGTTTTTAAGCTATAGTCGCATGTCGTTTTTTACGTTTTTGTTCACGTATACGCATTTTAGAAAAATTTGCTGGGTGTAAAATGCCATGTCGAATAATTGTTTTGATTAGAAGTTACTATTTTAATGACAAGAAGTATTCAAGTCTGATAGATCTGAGTGATTCTGTGAAAAAGAATCAATTTAAGTTATAAAACCTCAAAATCTTCCAAAAAAAGAAAACCCCCGCATACATGAAGAAGGAAATGAAATCGATGCAATGAAATGAATGTCAGTAATGACGGATTGGTGGGCAGAGACAGAATTCTCTTCCCACCACTACACATCAAGCTCAGCTTAATCAAACAATTCACACAGGATCTGAACAAGGATGGTGACTGCTTCACTTACTTGTGCCAAGCTTTTCCAGAATTGACTATGTAGAAGTTTAAAGCTGGCATCTTTGACGGTTCTCAGATCCTGCAGCTCATCAGAGATCCAGAGTTTGAAAATTCAATGAACGAAGTGGCAGCGTGAAAGGCCTTTGTTCTGCTAGTGAAAAGCTTTCTTGGCAACAATATGGCCAGAAACTATCCAGAACTTGTTGACAACATGCTGACTGTTTTCAGATACCTGGACTGCAACATGAGCGTCAAGATGCATGACCTTTTTTCATATATGAACCGCCATGCTGCTGAGCATTCCAGGAGTTTGAAGAAACAGAAGTTTAATCCATCGTTTGTACCATGGTAAAGCAACATGCAATTTATGTGTACTTACCTTTATGAATGGTCATCATTCAGTTTACAGTAATCGATGTTTCTATCAAGTCATCAATACATGTTGTTGGCAAAATATCTTTTCTCTTAAAAACATATTTAGGATGATACGTGTTGGCAAAATATCAGCTGATAATGCCACAAAAATATTATTGATTTTATCACAAGATCTTTTTTCTTTTCAAATCAGCTTAGCACAAATCCTGACCTGAAGGAGAGAAACAGATGTCATTACCTGCAAAAATACCCTAAATCAGTTGTAAAAATCTAAACAACATTCAAAAAGTAAAAGATTGTTTCCCAGTGATTAATTCAAACTATTAAACATATTCCATAATTTATAATAAGTTAAATAATTTATGATTTTTCAAAGCATATAACTATTATTTGTGCTTAGGTGTTTGAACCGATCCCTTTAAACATATATTATTATATCTCAAAAATTGTTTTACTCTATTATCATTGTTTTTATTGTTTGCATCTACTTTAGTTTTAATATTTGTCAGGACAAATTTGGGGTACGCATCCCCAAAATGATAAATATTACAAAATATTATTATAATATGCCATTTTACTCACCGTGTTACCAAAAACATATATTCTAAAATTCATTATGAACGGTTCATTAGTTTAAGATATAATCATGTACATTGAAATGTGTGTGCGTGTATATATATATATATATATATATATATATGTATATATATATATATATATATATATATATATATATATATATATATATATATATATATATATATATATATGATAGATGAGGAATAAAAGTTATATATAATTTTATTATATCATCAGAGCAATAAGGAAAAGTTAAGGGGAAAATTAAGAAAAAAAACTTATTAGGTCATGGCATTTCGAAGCCAAATATATATATATATATATATATATATATATATATATATATATATATATATATATATATATATATATATATATATATATATTAGATTATTCGATGCTGTACCTAGTTATGTGTTTCTGTGGTTAAGTTTTCTTAATAAAAACCAAAAAAGAGAGAAAAGGGCATGCTTCTAATATGCTTAATTTCTTAATACTTGAGGATACACAACATTTTTCTATTTTCTCTGCGGATATAGAGATTATTTAGTTTACTGACTCTATAACACAGAACATGTAAGAAGCAATCATTGTATAGATGTAAGCAACACAATTTTAAAGATAGTTTCTTAGCTTTGTTGATGTTGATTGTAAACGACAATGGAATTGATAATTACAATCTCTTAAATTGAAATGGCATATCTGTTGAAATCGTATGCGTCGAATGAGGATATCTTGACCTTTGAAAGGCCTTGTCAAAATTGTTGATTCTATGATGTTGTTTATTACATTTTTATTGCATACCGTGCGCTATAGCAAGCTTAGGCTGGTTGATATTTCGCAACATGATAATTCACACATCAATTTTTCAATGGCATTATGTACAGTGGCATCTCTGGCAAATCTAGTGAATTCAAAAATTTTGTTGGATAAATAACCTCTTTGTCTGTTTCCATAAGTGCGTTGAAAAATTTGTAAGTGACTACCTCACTTTGAATGTTCAACTGAATAATATTGTTAAGTTCGTGGACATATTTCTCCTTGACTGCAAAGATAGCCTGTCTACTCAGCCAACCAGGATTTTTATAATTAATTTGAATATCTAGAAATACGTTTTTTACCAATTCTTCTTTTGATGTAACTAAATTACATGAGTTATGAGGCAATGAAATTCGCCCTGAAGTCAGATCAGTCGGCACTGCTCTGTTTTTAAATTTCAATAATTGATGTGAAAGTAACTCTCCTGATCCTTTTGCAGTTGGACACCCACGTTTGGAGTTAACTTTAATGTCTTCACATGTTGCCTAAAGTAGAGTATTTGATGCAAGCAATTATTTCACTGGCTGGTGTTCATTGAGGAATTACAAGTAATATTTGCCTGAAATCTCCTGCAAGCAATATTACTGCATTCCCAAATGGTCTGACATTTCCACGCAAATCTTGCAATGATCGATCAAGAGTCTTAAGTAAGTTTTGTGTGCCATTGTTCATCCCAAACGATGAATTCACATTGCTGCAATACTTTTCCTATGCTAGATATTTTTAGACATGTTAGCGATGAGAGATTCAATAAATTGCATGTTGGATGGTAGTTGCAAACCAGAATGAGCAGTTCTTCCACCTTTAGCAATGTTACAGATATTTCGGATGATGCAAAAGCTAAAGCTCTGTAGTTTTGTGATCGAATTGCTACCCAAATCAATTCAATTAAGAAGGCTTAACTAGTATCTAAGAAAACAATTTCTTCAACGCTGCATTATTTGGTTGTAAATGTTTTTTGCACAACTCTTAGCTTGTGCATATTTGATTGCATGTAAAACAAAATATTATCAATGTCGTTATTTTGTTCACACTACAATTCTACATCAACAAAATAGCAGCAGATCGCCTCGATGATATTATTCCCAATAGATTGAGAACTGTGTTTGCTATTTCTAAGCACAATTTTTCAATCATTATCAATATTCTGTTATAGATTTCTGTTATAAAATCAATCCAAGTAATTATTTGCAGTTTCATTGCGTCTTTGCAAAAAAAATATATATCTTCAGATATAAGTAATTTATATTTCCCCGATAACGCTGTGGTCAATATAATTCAAATGGTCAATATGATTCAAATGGTCAATTAGATTCACGTGGTCAATATGATTGCAAATAATGCAGGAATTGTATTAGAATTGCGTGTGTTAACGGTTATATCTCATAAGATTAGTGAATCTCTTGACAAAGGCTCCTTTCTAGGGCAATTGCTCTTGACATATCAAAGGCCTTCGACAAGGTATGGCATAAAGGCCTACTTCACAAGATTTCCAGCTACAGTATAACGGGAAATGTTCTATCATTAAATCATTTCTCTCTGATAGGCTTATAAGAGTAGTGGTTGATGGACAAAAATCGGAGGCCTGCAGTATTAATGCTGGACTCTCTCAAGGGTCCATCCTGGGCCCAACTCTCTTCCTGATCTACATCAATGATCTCCCTAAACACATACTTAAATCATTCGTTGACATCTATGCTGATGACACGACCATCTACGGCAACACATCAAAGGCTGTAAATGACAAAGCACTCTCTGATTCTCTCTCCTCTGATCTCGAGCGTGTGGTTCAGTGGGGGAAGATGTGGCTGGTTACCTTTAATGCATCTAAAACCAAACTCCTATCTTTACACCATCAACGCTCTGATCCCAATCTGGCATCAATTGAAATGGATGGCTCTCGTCTAGGAAAAGCCCCATGTTTTGACAAGCTTCTGGGCTTGACCTTCACTCCTGATCTGAAATGGAACACGTACATCAAGTCTGTGCCAAGGTTGCCGAAAAGATAGTGGGATCCTTCTACCGCTCCAAAAGATATCTCACTACTGATGCAATTCTCTATCTATACAGAAACGAAGTACGTCCAAGGATGGAATACTGCTGCCATATCTGGGCAGGAGCTGCTAAAAACAGTCTATCCTGCCTTGACAGAGTACAAAATAGACTTCGTGGCTTAGTGGGGGATGCCCGTTTCTCTTCCCTGCAAGCTCTCTCCCACAGAAGAGACGTTGCAAGCCTATCTTTGTTTTATCATTATTTCTATGGCAGGTGCTCGTCTGAACTCCAATCTCTGGTCCCCCCTCGCCCATCTTTTACGAAAAACACCTGTCTAGCTGAATCCACTGTCAAAAACTTTCCCCACTCTTTATCTATGCCTTAATCAAAACATAGATTCCATGAACAGAACTTCTTTCTTAGAAGTGCACGCCTGTGGAACTCTGTTCCTCTGCCTTCTTCCCACCTGACTACAACCTGGATGCCTTCAAGCCCAACGTAAACAAATTCCAAATGAACCACCCCCTTAAGTAGACACTTTATTAAATCTCCACACTAACGTACTGTACTTACAATAACCCTTATCCCTGAGTGGCTCCCGGGCCTTGATAAATGGTGACCACCTTGTAAAAAAAAAATGCAATGTTGTACATTATCCCGAGGGAATGCAATGAATAAGTCAGTGGTGAACATATGCAAATCGATCATAAGTGTACTCAAGCATATGACGTGGACTGCCTACATATGAAGTTGGCAAAATTGTCAGTTTTCCAACATTGGTAGTATTACCATTATTTACAACTGCATCGTGCAAATGAACATATTCTTTAGGGCTTAGATTGGTTTGATTCAACCGGATGAATAGCAAACGTTCTGTTTCAATTTTTGTATATATACATATATATATACATAAATATATATATATATATATATACATATATATATATATATATATATATATATATATATATATATATATATATATACTATGTCTTGATGAAACAATTGGCAGCATTTCACAATGTGATTGTTTCCATTCTTTCAAATCACTAATTGGTATGAATAATATTTCATTGCGCTGCATTTCCTTATTGTTTCTGCACCACTGACTGGATTTATCATGTTTACATTAAAGTGATATCCATCGGCACAATCCCCAAAAATGATTGGATATCACAGAGCATCTTAACATTAACGAGTTTCTGCAATTTTTCCCAATTAATTATATCTCCTAGGAAGTCATTTTTTGTTAAGGTCACAAAATAAATAAATAAATAAATAATAATAATAATAATTTATATATCAAAACGGTATTTCTGCATTTACTGATCCACGGTTTCCATGAAGTTTCTTGGGTGTGCTCGGCTGCTGACGGGAATAATCGGAAGCGGCCAATCATGAAACATTAAATCGCTGTATGAAAATTATAATGATAAGCAGGAAAAACATGGAAATACAATAAATAAAATTACAAACATATATTTAATCCAACCATCACCCTAAACTCTAACTACAACCCTAAACCCTAACTCTTACCTGCACGATTAAAATTAATTTTTCCAAAAAAAAAAAAAAATTGCCTCTATTGTATTGTATATCGATACTCTATGCTTGATTGGGATAACTTCTGAACATTTATATCAGATATATCTCTGCACTGCACGTTCAAAACGAACGTGTCCTTTATAGTATGTGATCTGACTGAATGATTAATAAAGATTAATAAAAAAGCAAGAGATTCGTATGCTCAGTACCTCAAGTTTAAAGTAGCGAAGCAGTGGCTTCGTTCCCACCAATTTCGGCGAATAAGAAACAAAGTCCTGAAGGGAAGTGTGTTCTCTATCCCTACCATCATCAATGGACCTGAGGTAATTTCTTCAGCATCTGACAAAGTAAAACTCTTTGCCAAGAACTTTGCAGAAAATTCTACCCTTTACGACCAGGGTCGCCAACTACTCGTATTTCATCCTGTGACTGAAAATACACCATGCAACATACAAATATTTGCACATGATGTTGATTCCAGTAAAGCAACTAACTCCTACGGTATTCCACTCATAGTGCTCCAAAAACTTCAACCACAAGTAGCTCCCATACTTACAAAGCTATTTAAACATTGCCTTTAGGAGAAATGCTTCCCAACACCCTGAAAATCTTCATCGGTCTGCCTCGCATTTAAAAATTCTGGAGATCGGTTATATCCCCTTTGGTACAGACCAATCAATCTCCTGTGCATCTTGAGTAAGTTGCTAGGATCAATGTTAAACAGAGAACTGAGTAACCACTTAAGTAAAAATAAGCTGTTCAATGACACGCAATATGGTTTCCATTCTACAAGGTCTACAGCTGAAGTACTAACTGAAATATCACACAGGATTAGTGAATCACTCAACAAAGGCTTCATTTCTGGAGCAATAGCTCTTGACATATAAAAGGCTTTTGATAGAGTATGGCATAAAGGTCTACTTCACAAGATCGCCAGCTATGTCCTTTCAATTATTAAATCTCTTCTCTCTGATAAGCTTAGTATTAACACTGGCGTCCGTTGAGGATCAATCTTGGACCTAACTCTCTTCCTGATCTTCACCAATGATCTCCCAAATCACATTCTTAGATCATTCTCAGATATTTATGCAGATGACATCACAATCTGTGGCAACACTTCAAAGGCCAACAATGACCAAGATCTTTCTGATTCTCTTTCTTCTGATCATGAACATGGTGCAATGGGGGAAAAGGTGGCTGATTAATTGTAATTCATCGAAAATCAAACTTCTCTCCTTTCATCGTAATCACACTGACCCGATCAGGCCCCAATTAAAATGAATGGCTCTCGTCTTGGGGAAACCCCATCTTTTGACAAGCTTCTGAAATGGAACACATACAGCAAATCTGTTGCTGGAAAAATGGTTGGATCCCTCTACCACTCCAGTAGATATCTCACTGCTGATGCAATCCTCTACCTGTATAAGAGCCAGGTACTCCCTAATATGCGGTGCAGTTGCCACATCTGGGCAGGAGCTGCTCAGCACACCCTATCCAGCCTTAATAGTGTTAAAAACTGGCTTTTTCCTTTCCTTTGCCCTTTTCTCTTCCCTGAAAACTTTTCCCTACAGAAGAGACATTGCGAGCCTGTCTCTGCTCTATCGTTATTTTTATTGCACATGCTCGACTGAATTCCAATCTATAGCCCCACCCCCCGATGAACTGTCATAAAATTCACTCGACTAGCTACAATCACTATAAACGATTTTCCCCACTCTCTATCTGTGCCTAAATCTAAAAGCAGATTCCATTAATGAAGCTTCTTTCCCAGAACTGCTCGCCTGTGGAATACAGTTCCCCTGTCCTACTTCCCGGTTGAATACAACATGATAGCCTTCAAATCTAATGCAAACAAGTTGTTGTTTAGCTATCCCCAATTTACACCATTAACGATTATAGTAGTGACTCACAAGAAAAAAAATATGTTCATAGCTTCGTATTAGCTAAAAACAGAAAGCACGTTTGTTAAAAATTGAAGAACGCTCGGCCAACATTTTCCGGTTATTTCCATTAGCTGCTGACCATGCCTGAGCCAACTTTGTGGAAATGGAGAATCGGTAAACACAGAAGCATCACAGACACAATTAAATCATTGATGTATTTCTATGATTTTATATGATTGTTTTAGAAATATATCTAAATAAATAGCTAGTGTGAACATTGGCAATGCGAAATTTGTTTTTCATTCATTTTTAACTAGAGGATGTACACTAGTATATATATATATATATATATATATATATATATATATATATATATATATATATACACTCCTATACATTTGTTTTTATGTGCATTGATAATCATATTAAAAGCTCTTTTTTTCTATTTATTTAAAAAGAAAATAGAACTTTGTTGTATATAGGTCATGGAATTGCATTCATCTGAAAAACATCTAACTAATTTGCATATTCTTTTAAACATTCATTTTAATTAATGGTTTTTCGGTTTTATTATAGGATGATCATCTTCAGTTAACTATTACGTGTAATTATATCCATGCAGATATTCTACATGATTTATACTTGCATAATGTTTGCATAAAAGGGTTGTAATAAGCACAAACCTCTTTCTATATATATTTATGCATGCGTATATTTGTTTAAAATGTTTGGCTACCAAACTACTCTGTCAGTTTTTTGATCAACATACATGAAACTTAATATATAGGGTATTTAAACCCATTTGGGTTGCAGCCGGGGAAATCAGTGCAAAAATTTGGAAATTAAAGGAATGGAATTTGCTAGATGAAGGTCAAACGAGGGCATTACAAACATACATGCATAACGTAATAGCTATTGGTTCATGTTTAAATTCTTAGCCTTGCAGAAAACATGTCTTCATAGGTCAGGCATTAACGTTAAAGGAAAAAGTAAACGGTGTGCTAAACGTTTTGGTTTCAATCCTCAGTGGTGGCACACGGGTCATTTTTAATAACTTTTTAAATCATTACTATATATTGAAACCTATCTATCTATTTATTTATATATCTATAAAAGTGAACGTCTCTGTGTGTCTGTGTTTCTGTGTACATTTCCCTATGCAATAACTCTGTCAAGCACAGACTCGAAATTTGATATACAGGATACTGAGATTTGGGGAAATCTATGTGATCGGTTTTCGGCCAAAGATTGACCGTTTTTTTTTTTTTTTTTTTTTTTTTTTTTTTGCTCAGCCAGCATACACCTCCAAACATCCGGGCAACGCCGGGCACCCAATGCTAGTATATCTATGAAAGTGAACGCGTCTGTGTGTGTGTGTCTGTGTGTGTACATTCCCTACGCAATAACCCTGTCAATTTAAAATCTACAAACTCTAAATTTGATATACAGGGTACTGAGATCCTCCAACCACTCCATCGTATCAGTTAAGATAAAAACGAAATGTAAGAAGCCCCAGACGTACCCCTCCACCGTACTGTATACCGATACTCTATGGCTGACTGGGATAGCTTCCGTACATTCATATCTGATTTACCTCTGCACTCCATGTTTAAAAAGGAAGTGTCCTCTATAGTATCAGATCTGACCAAATGGTTAATTGTAGGCATAGACCAATTCATACCATCTAAAAAATTCCAACAAAAATCTAACAGCCAGCCATGGTTCTCCCCAGAATGTGCTGCTGCTATCGCGCACAAAAATCACTTTTTCCATAGCTACCAACATAATAGATGTACTGAGACTAAAGCTGCTTTCAGGTGTGCCAGCAACCACTGTAAAAGAGTAATAAAAAATGCAAGAGAGCTATATGCCCAGTCTGTTAAATCCAAGGTAGCTAATCAGAGGCTTGGATCCCACCAGTTTTGGCAAATAACAAATAGGATCCTGAACAGAAGTGTGCGTTCTATCCCAACCATTATCAATGGACCAGAGGTCATCTCGTCAGCGTCAGACAAGGCCAAACTATTTGCAAAGAACTTTGCAGCTAATTCTACCCTATGCGACGAAGGCCATCAACTCCCCATATTTCCTCCTATAACACAGAACACGCTAGGTAACATACAAATATTCGTGCATGAGGTCGCCAAGCTAATAAAGAACCTAGATTCCAGTAAAGCAACTGGCCCTGATGGCATCCCAATTATAGTGTTAAAAAAGCTTCAACCAGAACTTGCTCCCATACTTACGAAACTACTTAAGCGCTGCCTTAAGGAGAAGTGCTTTCCAACTCTCTGGAAGACCTCATCAGTTTGCCCTGTATTTAAGAATTCAGGTGATAAGTCATCTCCCTCTCAGTACAGGACCAATAAGTCTCCTGTGTGTTATGAGTAAGTTGCTGGAATCCATATTAAATAGAGAAATAGTCAACCACCTCAGCAGGAATAACCTTCTTAGTGACACACAATATGGTTTCCGCTCTGCAAGATCTACCGCAGATGTGCTGACGGTTATATCCCACAGGATTAGTGAATCTCTTGACAAAGGCTTCCTTTCTAGGGCAATTGCTCTTGACATATCAAAGGCCTTCGACAAGGTATGGCATAAAGGCCTACTTCACAAGATTTCCAGCTACGGTATAACTGGAAATGTTTTCTCAATCATTAAATCATTTCTCTCCGATAGGCTCATAAGAGTAGTGGTAGATGGACAAAAATCGGAGGCCTGCAATATAAATGCTGGAGTCACTCAGGGGTCAATCCTGGGCCCAACTCTCTTCCTGATCTACATCAATGACCTCCCTAAACACATACTTAAATCATTCGTTGACATCTATGCTGATGACACGACCATCTACGGCAACACATCAAAGGCTGTAAATGACAAAGTTCTCTCTGATTCTCTCTCCTCTGATCTTGAACGCGTGGTTCAGTGGGGGAAGATGTGGCTGGTTTCCTTTAATGCATCCAAAACCAAACTCCTATCCTTGCATCATCAACGCTCTGATCCTCAGCTGGCATCAATTGTGATGGATGGCTCTCGTCTGGGTGAGGCTCAGTGTTTTGACAAGCTTCTGGGTTTGACCTTTACTCCTGATCTGAAATGGAACACGTACATTAAGTCTGTTGCCAAGGTTGCTGGAAAGATGGTGGGATCCTTCTACCACTCCAGAAGATATCTCACTACTGATGCAATTCTCTATCTATATAAAAGCCAAGTACGTCCAAGGATGGAATACTGTTGCCATATCTGGGCAGGAGCTGCTAAAAAAGCCTATCCTGCCTTGACAGAGTACAAAATAGACTTCGTGGTTTAGTGGGAGATGCCCTTTTCTCTACCCTGCAACCTCTCTCCCACAGAAGAGACGTTGCGAGCCTGTCCTTGTTTTATCGTTATTTCCATGGCAGATGCTCATCTGAACTCCAATCTCTGGTCCCCCCTCGCCAATCTTCCACGAAAAACACCCGTCTAGCTGAATCCACTGTGAAAAATTTCCCCCACTCTATATCTGTGCCTAAATCAAAACGCGGATTCCATGAATAAAGCTTCTTTCTTAGAACTGCACGTCTGTGGAACTCTGTTCCGTCTGCCTGCTTCCCTCCGGACTACAACTTGGATGTGTTCAAGTCCAATGTTAACAAATTGCTAATGAACCGCCCCCTTAAGTAAACACTTCATCAAATCTCCACACTAACGTACTTGCAATAACCCTTATCCCTGAGTGGCTTCCGGGCCTTGATAAGTGGTGATCACTGTGTAAAAAAAAAAAAAAAAAAAAAACATGGATGTAACTTAATAACTTGATTGAGCCAAAACAATAAATGTTCAGGCGTCATGATAGGGGTCAAAGTTTTTAAAAAATTGACCTCTGCGGTCTCTACCAAATTACTCAATTTCTGGTCTAAACATGTGACATTTTCCATAAATGGTATTCAGCTTTTTAATTGGTTTGGGTCGAAAATTTTTAGTTACCAATATATAAATGTATGTATGTATTTTTATGTTTGCATGTCTGCCTAAAACTTTCGACAGAGATGACGGATTTTTACAAGATCAGTATCGTTTTGAAGTCCGACCTTTCAGACAACAACTATCGAAGAACATTTATATTTTCACCTTTAACTGGACACTTTTTTTCAGGGGGAATCGCTTTTCGCCGATATTTTTGAAAGTCATCCTTTCCTTCCGATTGCCTAGCCTTAATTTAAACGTAAGTCATCTCCGATTTGGCGGTGGTCGTAACAGCAAAGATGTCAGGTTTACTTCTCCATTTTTTTCCTCCTTTGCGGTACGGGTTCGAGCCTGCCTTCCTACTGCCACTTTTTCTTTTTTTTGCTCAACAGACACATAAAAACACCCGGGCAATGCCGGACTGAAATGTTAGTATGATATAATAATAAATACGATGTCTGCATTAATTAAAATATCATATTTGAGCGTATTTTACGACAGAGCAATGCCGAGCAGACTGCTAGTACATATATAATGTTGAGGGAAAGAAAGAAACAGTTACTTCAAAAAGTATAAGGCAGTTTTTGTAATAACTCATATATATATATATATATATATATATATATATATATATATATATATGTTATCATATATATATATAATCATATATATATATGTATATATATATATATGATTATTCTTAATGAATAAATATTTACATACGTAGTATAGTTGCACTAACATGCCGTGTGTGTATACACACACACACACACACACACACACACACACATATATATATATATATATATATATATATATATATATATATGAAGAGCTAAAGACAGAGTGCTTAATTACGTTAGTAAGAGGAGAATTCTATATTGATTATTTATCTATACCAGTAGTTTGAAAAGTTATCGGGAAATTAAGCCTGTGAGGTGAATACCAGATTCATTTATTTAAAATCAATTGAGTAATTGAAGACAGGGTTAGCATAGTATTCCACCCCACGGATGTGATTACCAAATAACATCCGAAACTTCAGGTATAGATGGATAATCAATATATTGAATTGTATCATAAATATAATATAGCATAATATAATAAAATATAATATAGCATAATATAATATAATGTAATATAATATAATATAATATAATGTAATATATATATAGAGAGATAGATAGATATAAAGAGTGAAATAGAGAAATAAAAAATGTTAGAAACTTTTTTGCTTCCCTATTATGAAAGAAAATGATAGACCTGTAGCTAAATATGTAATGGATGTAAATATTGCACTGACAGATAAAAAAAATGATGTTAAAAAAGGTACGATTTGCTTGACAGCTAATATCCTTACGTCTGTAGTGAAAATGTCTCTTGTTCACTGAATCATTTCTTACAATCAAACTCTCCGATCCAATGAAAAGCTTTTTGTAACTCCATAAGGGAACATAATTGGTAATGTTGGGGAGAGATTGCGGCATACGTTATCAGCAGCAGCTTTAATACTTTATTTTCACTTTCGCTTTAAATGTAAAATGACAAAATGGCGGTGGATTTTCTACACAAAGAAATCCTCAATATCAGCAGAAAATTATGCTCAAATGTGAATAGCTTTTGCATTTTTTTACACTATCTCTTATTGCACGAGTGTTGATAGTGAACAAAGAAGCGTATGTCAAATGCAATTCATTCCTTTTTTATTCCATATTATAGCTCATCAAAATGACATATCTTAAAAAGAGGTTTCAATAAGAGAATGTGGCGATTTAGCAAATCCTGTAAGAGGCCTTGGTCAGCAGGGAAAATGTCGGTGTGTATAGTGAATCAGAAAGAATCACGCAAGTTAGAATTGATGCTGATGATAATTTGATAAGAATACAACTCTTCCAAAATTTTAAAACATATTGTAATCGATTTATTAATTTTTTTTACTATACAAAAATACTAATTAATCCTACACACATGTATCTGTACTAAAAGAAAAACAGTTCGAGTAAAAAAAAACAAAAACATCCTAAATATTTGAATGTTCTAATGAGAGATTCCCCCTCAAACCTTTCTAAAATACTACAAAGAAATTGAAATTTGGGGTATACTTATTAATTGATGTCGAATATCTGATTTTTAAGTTTTACACAAATCAGTGGTATCTGCTTTTTGTTATCTTTGCATAAAATTAAAGCAAACCAAATATAACTCACATTCTCGACCCTTACACCTAGCAGCTATATTCTAAAAACTGCAATGATTAATAAATTAGTTTAGGAGTGAATTATGTACATAAAAATATATAAAGGTATACACAGAACAGAGTTTATATAAACATATATGGATAGGGCTAAATAATCTATCTCCAACTACAAGAGTGACATTCGTAATGTAGATATAGAATGTAAAATATACGTTGAACTAAATGACACCAAGATATCTTCATTTATTTTTATCTACATTGAAATGTTGAAGTATTGTAAATAATAATTCCACAAATAAAAAAAGAAAATGATAAGTTTCCAAACACAATTCCAAAATGATTTTACATCTGATTAATGTTTTGTTCATAGAATATTTGTACTATAATAAATGTTTTGTTCATAGAATATTTGTACTATAATAAATGTTTTGTTCATAGAATATTTGTACTATAATAAATGTTTTGTTCATAGAATATTTGTACTATAAAATAAAAAACAGTTAAATAAAAATCAATTACTAAGATGATAAGGAGATGTGGAAAATTTTTTGAATTTAAACAAAATTTCGTTTAAAAGTTTCTAATTTCCCATCAGCTATTCATGCAAAATATAAAAAAGTGTCTTATATTTAATCCTTTCTATTACTGACTTTATCAAATTTCAAATATTTTATTACCTTTCTGTAAAAAGATTTATTTGAAGCGAATGGTTAAGCAGATGTAAAATTTAGAGGAAATTTCTATGATGGGTTCATTGAGGAGGTCATAACCTTCTAATAACTAGATTAATATCATTTTTACACTGAACAATTACACTTTGAAAAAAACTACTTTTGATCAATAAAAAAAGAAATAATGAAAAATCTTTCCAAATCATTTTCTTTCTAATTTGAGAATATATTAATCTCACAAGTTACACAATAAACAAGAAGGAATATTAATTTTTTTCGCTCTTTTTATTCCCGCCTTTAGATGCACAATTAATTTTTTCAAATATATTTTTCTTTCTGGTTGTTCAAGAAATCATTTTCTTCTTGTGTCAATGAGTTCATTTGTAATTATAGAAAGATTGGATTTTTTTTGTGAAGTTATTAACTAATGTAAATATTCTCAGTACCAACCATTATGAAAATGTCTTTGAGAGTTCAACTTATAAGTTGAAGTAATCAGTGATAACTTTGAGTTTTTTCAGAACAAAACCCTAATCCCTATTCAACTAATCTTGCTCCATGTGATATTTTCTTTGCAAGCTCAAGGAAATTTTCAATGGAGCTTGTTTGAAAGAGCCATCAAGAAAATGTTACTGACGGAATTGATGGACATCCCAGAATTCTTCGAACAAAAATCATTCAAATCCAGTTACTTTCCAGACACGCTTCATATACTGTTTTTTTTTTTTTTTTTTTTTTAATTCAATTGAATATATTAGCAAAAGATAAGCACAGGACTATAGCTAGTCAGAGGAATTATTTTACTAACAGAAATGAAATCTTCCTCCTACATACATCGTCTGGTCTTCAAATGATTTGATACTGACTAGGATCAACGTCCGTTAACTTTGGTAATCTAACGATAACCTGTTTTTCAACATGATTATGCTTAAGTGTTTTGGTTTTATTTGTTTTCGCTACATTAAAACTTTCAGAATTATTTAACAGCTACTCTGTGATGTATCTTTATGTTATTAACTGAAGTTAAACCGTCACAATGTTTCTTCATTGTTCAACAATGGCATGTTTGAAAAAGCGCAATATAACGTTAACTCTTAGTCTATTTTTACATGTTCAGCAAGTAGACCTGCTAGTATATAAAATGGTTAGTTGTAGATAACACTTGGAGTCAACTTTCTGAATTCCAGGTTAGTTTTGTCTATTGGAGGAATATGTAAAACCATATGTGATGCCACATGGCTAAAAAAGAAAAAAAAGAAAGTAAGAGAAGTCAACAGTTCGATGGAGTACTAAACATATTAATCTACTATTACTAAATGTTCTGTTATATGATTATTTATGTATGACCATATTAAAGGCGGAATTTTCGATCCCCATAACAAATATTAATCGTAAAAACTTGTTAAATAAAATTGATCCATTGTAATTTTTGCAGTATTCTCAGGAAAAACGATACAGAAAATATCTAATTTTTTACTCTCCGTAAAATCGGTGAATTTTCAAAAAATTTCCCAAAAAGCTAAAAATGGAAAAATTTGAACAGCATGTTATTTCTACAATAGTTTGACGTAAACAATAAAAAGAACGTGATTTTTTAAATTCCCCCCAAAACCACATAATTGATCAATTTCGTTTTTTACAGACTTATTTAAAAAAAAAAGGCTGGGCAAATTTTTACGATGTGCCTCAGTGTATTATAAACACTCCAACCTCCCTATGTTAAGAACGGCTTTCGGAATAGCCCCTCAACCTCGAAAGCCGTTCTTAACATGGGGTGGTTGGGGATGTTTATACTATGCTGGGGCAGGTCGTAAAAATACCAAAAGCTTAACTATAACTGAAATAAAAAATATACAAAAAAACCCTAATATTTTGCCTCCCCACCCTCAATCTAACGCGATCTTATCAGAATTTGGGGGGGGGGGAATGATATCTTAATTATTTTTCACATATTAAAATATACTGAAATGATGAAATAAAATATATTTAATTTTGGGTTACAAACGTTGCCGATTTTTACCGATTTTTCTGAAATCATGTTTGAAAATATATTAAAATTATTTAAGTTTTAGGAATTAATTGAAGTTATTTATTATTTACATTTGACAGTTTTTACCTTTGTAATTTCAAACGATTTCTGAAATTATTTCTTGTTTTTTTTTAATGATTGAATTTTTCAAAGTTTGCGAAAAAAATGGTAGATTCAGTCTTGGAACATATAATGACTAAACAGACAATCTTACTGTTAATAATTAAAAAAAATTAATCGATGTTGTTTTTTAATAGCGAATAATTAAAAAAATATATTTAGAAATCAAACGGGAATAATATTTTCTATGGAAGGCCGATGATGCAGTAATCTTTTCACATTTCTGTATAGTTCATTTAGTTCAGAGTTAAAAACAAGCATAGATTTAGGAATTAAAAATTGATATTTTCTGGAATAAAGAGGAATTTGATAAAAATAATTTAAATATTACTTTTTTCGGGCTACAAAATTGAAAATTCATGTTAAAGGAAATTCTGTCAGTTAAAAAGTTCTATATCAAACCGGAAGTTGACTGTTTACGTTGTTGTCTGCTAAAATATGAAAATATCCTATATATGTATGTGTGTGTGTGTGTGTGTGTGTGTGTCTTTTTCATAATAGTTAAAGCCACTGTTATATTTCACTTAAATAATGATAGAACAAAAACTTTAAAAAGATATAATATATATTTGTACTAAGTTTCTTTCCCTATATCTTTTATGCTTTTGTATATATGCGACGCTATGTTAATTTTTCATTTTTTTATTTTTTGGTTATTTTGTGAACTTCAAATCAAATTCCGTCCGTTTTATTGAGTGTCAAATAAAGAATATTTACGTGCGATTTAAACTCTTCTTCAATACAGAGTAAAAATTATGATGAATTAATTTCATTTTACTAGTTTTTACTTGTATTTTTTGCTATGGTTGTCGAAAATTACTTGTCATACTTAATTATTATTGATTATTTTTCTCTCTTTGATCCCTATTCCATTGGTCAGTGATTTGGAACAATGGTCAAGCACGATAAACTTCTGCTTCTTACAGGTTATCTTTATTTAGTCCTTGACCGATGTATGGAAAAATTTATTTGCAAGTGGCGTTTCCCCAGACAGACAGGAGCAAACAACAAAAACACCAGATATGATTATTAACTTTAATGTGTTCATATATGATGCAAGGTTGAAAGTTATTCTGCATGGCGACTTTGACTGATGCCAAAGCAATAGCGAAAAAATGAGAAGAAGAAGAAGATCATAATGATGATGATAATGATGATGATGATAAGAAGGAGGGGGAGGAGGAACAAGGAGTTAAGGAAGATCAGATGTAAGCAGTAGAAAAAAGGGCAGTTGTAGTAAAAGGGTGAAGAGGAAGAAAATATACCTTCAGATTAATCTCACAAAAGCAAAAACTATATTTAAAGTTTGCAATTTGTAACCAATGTTTATTCGTTTGCCTATATCGCAGTATATAAAGTAATAGCGTTCGCGTGTGTGTGTGTGTGTGTGTGTGTGTGTGTTTGTGTGTGTGTGTGTGTGTGTGTGTGTGTGTGTGTGTGTGTGTGTGTGTGTGTGTGTGTGTGTACAACTCTTCTACAGCATCGGACTGATCATGACCAAACCTGACATGATAATGGTCTCGGACCTAGGGATGGGGCACTCCATTTTTCAAGGTCAGGGTTTAAGGTTAAGATCATATTTAGTGTGGCTCTTTATAAACTCCCCACCTAGGGATGGTTCACACCAAGGTGGGGTTCGTCACGATCCCGGGGGCTGTCACAATGGCGCCGGCCAACTTAATGAATTTGAATCAGATTACCCTCCTCCACCTCCATCCCCTCAACTAATTAAACAAATGTATGAATTTTTGTAACTGTTTTAATTTTTATGTGTAACAATTATAAGTATCAACTTTGATATAATCTATTTGATTTAAAATTCATTTTTTTTTTTTTTTACACAGTGATCACCACTTATCAAGGCCCGGAAGCCACTCAGGGATAAGGGTTATTGCAAGTACATTACGTTAGTGTGGAGATTTGATGAAGTGTTTACTTAAGGGGGCGGTTCATTAGGAATTTGTTAACGTTGGACTTGAACACATCAAAGTTGTAGTCCGGTGGGAAGCAGGCAGACAGAACAGAGTTCCACAGGTTTGCACTTCTAAGAAAGAAGCTTTGTTCATGGAATCCGCGTTTTGATTTAGGCACAGATATAGAGTGGGGGAAATTTTTCACAGTGGATTCAGCTAAATGGGTGTTTTTCGTAAAAGATTGGCAAGGGGGGACCAGAGATTGGAGTTCAGATGAGCATCTGCCATGGAAATAACGATAAAACAAGGACAGGCTCGCAACGTCTCTTCTGTGGGAGAGAGGTTGCAGGGTAGAGAAAAGGGCATCTCCCACTAAACCACGAAGTCTATTTTGTACTCTGTCAAGGCAGGATAGGCTTTTTTAGCAGCTCCTGCCCAGATATGGAAACAGTATTCCATCCTTGGACGTACTTGGCTTTTATATAGATAGAGAATTGCATCAGTAGTGAGATATCTTCTGGAGCGGTAGAAGGATCCCACCATCTTTCCAGCAACCTTGGCAACAGACTTGATGTACGTGTTCCATTTCAGATCAGGAGTAAAGGTCAAGCCCAGAAGCTTGTCAAAACACGGGGCCTCACCCAGACGAGAGCAATCCATCACAATTGATGCCAGATGGGGATCAGAGCGTTGATGATGTAAGGATAGGAGTTTGGTTTTGGATGCATTAAAGGTAACCAGCCACATCTTCCCCCACTGAACCACGTGCTCGAGATCAGAGGAGAGAGAATCAGAGAGAACTTTGTTATTTACAGCCTTTGATTTGTTGCCGTAGATGGTCGTGTCATCAGCATAGATGTCAATGAATGATTTAAGTATGTGTTTAGGGAGGTCATTGATGTAGATCAGGAAGAGAGTTTGGCCCAGGATTTACCCCTGAGGGACTCCAGCATTTATATTGCAGGCCTCCGATTTTTGTCCATCTACCACTACTCTTATGAGCCTATCGGAGAGAAATGATTTAATGATTTAGAAAACATTTCCAGTTATACCGTAGCTGGAAATCTTGTGAAGTAGGCCTTTATGCCATACCTTGTCGAAGGCCTTTGATATGTCAAGAGCAATTGCCCTAGAAAGGAAGCCTTTGTCAAGAGATTCACTAATCCTGTGGGATATAACCGTCAGCACATCTGCGGTAGATCTTGCAGAGCGGAAACCATATTGTGTGTCACTAAGAAGGTTATTCCTGTTGAGGTGGTTTACTATTTCTATATTTAATATGGATTCCAGCAACTTACTCATAACACACAGGAGACTTATTGGTCTGTACTAAGAGGAAGATGACTTATCACCTGAATTCTTAAATACAGGGCAAACTGATGAGGTCTTCCAGGGAGTCGGAAAGCACTTCTCCTTAAGGCAGCGCTTAAATAGTTTCGTAAGTATGGGAGCAAGTTCTGGTTGAAGCTTTTTTAACACTATAATTGGGATGCCATCAGGGCCAGTTGCTTTACTGGAATCTAGGTTCTTGATTAGCTTGGCGACCTCATGCACAGATATTTGTATGTTACCTAGCTTGTTCTGTGCTATAGGAGGAAATCTGTTCATAGTTGAATTTCAGTCAATTCAGGAGGTAGTTAACAATTTTAAACACCTTAAACAATAGGTGCTCTTACAGCATCCACTTACCACAATGTTTCCGCGAAACGGGTAACTAAGCATACAGTAAAATCCAGCGCAAAGCATGGATAGCTTCGCTAATATAATATAAAATCAGGCAAAAATATGAGCTTTTAAAATATTTCCAATTTAAAGTGTGCACTAACCCTTTTAAGATATTTCCAATTTAAAGTGTGCACTAACCCTTTTAAAATATTTTCAATTTAAAGGGTGCACTAACCCTTTTAAAATATTTTCAATTTAAAGTGTGCACTAACCCTTTTAAAATATTTTCAATTTAAAGGGTGCACTAACCATTTTAAAATATTTACAATTTAAAGGGTGCACTAACCCTTTTAAAATATGTTCAATTTAAAGGGTGCACTAACCCTTTTAAGATATTTCCAATTTAAAGTGTGCACTAATCCGTTCAAAATATTTTCAATTTAAAGGGTGCACTAACCCTTTTAAAATATTTCCAATTTAAAGGGTGCACTAACCATTTTAAAATATTTACAATTTAAAGGGTGCACTAACCCTTTTAAAATATGTTCAATTTAAAGGGTGCACTAACCCTTTTAAAATATTTTCAATTTAAAGGGTGCACTAACCATTTTAAAATATTTACAATTTAAAGGGTGCACTAACCCTTTTACAATATGTTCAATTTAAAGGGTGCACTAACCCTTTTAAAATATTTCCAATTTAAAGTGTGCACTAATCCGTTCAAAATATTTTCAATTTAAAGGGTGCACTAACCCTTTTAAAATATTTCCAATTTAAAGTGGGCACTAACCCTTTTAAAATATTTTCAATTTAAAGGGTGCACTAACCCTTTTAAAATATGTTCAATTTAAAGTGTGCACTAACCCTTTTAAAATATTTTGAATTTAAAGTGTGCACTAACCCTTTTAAAATATTTCCAATTTAAAGTGTGCACTAACCCTTTTAAAATATTTTGAATTTAAAGTGTGCACTAACCCTTTTAAAATATTTTGAATTTAAAGTGTGCACTAACCCTTTTAAAATATTTCCAATTTAAAGTGTGCACTAACCCTTTTAAAATATTTTGAATTTAAAGTGTGCACTAACCCTTTTAAAATATTTTGAATTTAAAGTGTGCACTAACCCTTTTAAAATATTTCCAATTTAAAGTGTGCACTAACCCTTTTAAAATATTTTGAATTTAAAGTGTGCACTAACCCTTTTAAAATATTTCCAATTTAAAGTGTGCACTAACCCTTTTAAAATATTTTGAATTTAAAGTGTGCACTAACCATTTTAAAATATTTTCAATTTAAAGGGCGCACTAACCCTTTAAAAATACTTTCAATTTAAAGTGTGCACTAACCCTTTTAAAATATTTTGAATTTAAAGTGTGCACTAACCCTTTTAAAATATTTTGAATTTAAAGTGTGCACTAACCCTTTTAAAATATTTTGAATTTAAAGTGTGCACTAACCCTTTAAAAATATTTTGAATTTAAAGTGTGCACTAACCCTTTTAAAATATTTTGAATTTAAAGTGTGCACTAACCCTTTAAAAATATTTTCAATTTAAAGTGTGCACTAACCCTTTTAAAATATTTTGAATTTAAAGTGTGCACTAACCCTTTTAAAATATTTCCAATTTAAAGTGTGCACTAACCCTTTTAAAATATTTTGAATTTAAAGTGTGCACTAACCCTTTTAAAATATTTTGAATTTAAAGTGTGCACTAACACTTTTAAAATATTTCCAATTTAAAGTGTGCACTAACCCTTTTAAAATATTTTGAATTTAAAGTGTGCACTAACCCTTTTAAAATATTTTGAATTTAAAGTGTGCACTAACCCTTTTAAAATATTTCCAATTTAAAGTGTGCACTAACCCTTTTAAAATATTTTGAATTTAAAGTGTGCACTAACCCTTTTAAAATATTTCCAATTTAAAGTGTGCACTAACCCTTTTAAAATATTTTCAATTTAAAGGGCGCACTAACCCTTTAAAAATACTTTCAATTTAAAGTGTGCACTAACCCTTTTAAAATATTTTGAATTTAAAGTGTGCACTAACCCTTTTAAAATATTTTGAATTTAAAGTGTGCACTAACCCTTTTAAAATATTTCCAATTTAAAGTGTGCACTAACCCTTTTAAAATATTTTGAATTTAAAGTGTGCACTAACCCTTTTAAGATATTTCCAATTTAAAGTGTGCACTAACCCTTTTAAAATATTTCCAATTTAAAGTGTGCACTAACCCTTTTAAAATATTTTGAATTTAAAGTGTGCACTAACCCTTTTAAAATATTTCCAATTTAAAGTGTGCACTAACCCTTTTAAAATATTTTGAATTTAAAGTGTGCACTAACCCTTTTAAAATATTTCCAATTTAAAGTGTGCACTAACCCTTTTAAAATATTTTGAATTTAAAGTGTGCACTAACCCTTTTAAGCTATTTCCAATTTAAAGTGTGCACTAACCCTTTTAAAATATTTTCAATTTAAAGTGTGCACTAACCCTTTAAAAATATTTTCAATTTAAAGTGTGCACTAACCCTTTTAAAATATTTTGAATTTAAAGTGTGCACTAACCCTTTTAAAATATTTTGAATTTAAAGTGTGCACTAACCCTTTTAAAATATTTCCAATTTAAAGTGTGCACTAACCCTTTTAAAATATTTTGAATTTAAAGTGTGCACTAACCCTTTTAAAATATTTTGAATTTAAAGTGTGCACTAACCCTTTTAAAATATTTCCAATTTAAAGTGTGCACTAACCCTTTTAAAATATTTTGAATTTAAAGTGTGCACTAACCATTTTAAAATATTTTCAATTTAAAGGGCGCACTAACCCTTTAAAAATACTTTCAATTTAAAGTGTGCACTAACCCTTTTAAAATATTTTGAATTTAAAGTGTGCACTAACCCTTTTAAAATATTTTGAATTTAAAGTGTGCACTAACCCTTTTAAAATATTTTGAATTTAAAGTGTGCACTAACCCTTTTAAAATATTTTGAATTTAAAGTGTGCACTAACCCTTTTAAAATATTTTGAATTTAAAGTGTGCACTAACCCTTTTAAAATATTTCCAATTTAAAGTGTGCACTAACCCTTTTAAAATATTTTGAATTTAAAGTGTGCACTAACCCTTTTAAAATATTTTGAATTTAAAGTGTGCACTAACCCTTTTAAAATATTTTGAATTTAAAGTGTGCACTAACCCTTTTAAAATATTTCCAATTTAAAGTGTGCACTAACCCTTTTAAAATATTTTGAATTTAAAGTGTGCACTAACCCTTTTAAAATATTTCCAATTTAAAGTGTGCACTAACCCTTTTAAAATATTTTCAATTTAAAGGGCGCACTAACCCTTTTAAAATATTTTCAATTTAAAGTGTGCACTAACCCTTTAAAAATACTTTCAATTTAAAGTGTGCACTAACCCTTTTAAAATATTTTGAATTTAAAGTGTGCACTAACCCTTTTAAAATATTTTGAATTTAAAGTGTGCACTAACCCTTTTAAAATATTTCCAATTTAAAGTGTGCACTAACCCTTTAAAAATATTTTGAATTTAAAGTGTGCACTAACCCTTTTAAAATATTTTGAATTTAAAGTGTGCACTAACCCTTTTAAAATATTTCCAATTTAAAGTGTGCACTAACCCTTTTAAAATATTTTGAATTTAAAGTGTGCACTAACCCTTTTAAAATATTTTGAATTTAAAGTGTGCACTAACCCTTTTAAAATATTTCCAATTTAAAGTGTGCACTAACCCTTTTAAAATATTTTGAATTTAAAGTGTGCACTAACCCTTTTAAAATATTTTGAATTTAAAGTGTGCACTAACCCTTTTAAAATATTTCCAATTTAAAGTGTGCACTAACCCTTTTAAAATATTTTGAATTTAAAGTGTGCACTAACCCTTTTAAAATATTTCCAATTTAAAGTGTGCACTAACCCTTTTAAAATATTTTCAATTGTAAGGGCGCACTAACCCTTTAAAAATACTTTCAATTTAAAGTGTGCACTAACCCTTTTAAAATATTTTGAATTTAAAGTGTGCACTAACCCTTTTAAAATATTTTGAATTTAAAGTGTGCACTAACCCTTTTAAAATATTTCCAATTTAAAGTGTGCACTAACCCTTTTAAAATATTTTGAATTTAAAGTGTGCACTAACCCTTTTAAGATATTTCCAATTTAAAGTGTGCACTAACCCTTTTAAAATATTTCCAATTTAAAGTGTGCACTAACCCTTTTAAAATATTTTGAATTTAAAGTGTGCACTAACCCTTTTAAAATATTTCCAATTTAAAGTGTGCACTAACCCTTTTAAAATATTTTGAATTTAAAGTGTGCACTAACCCTTTTAAAATATTTCCAATTTAAAGTGTGCACTAACCCTTTTAAAATATTTTGAATTTAAAGTGTGCACTAACCCTTTTAAGATATTTCCAATTTAAAGTGTGCACTAACCCTTTTAAAATATTTTCAATTTAAAGTGTGCACTAACCCTTTAAAAATATTTTCAATTTAAAGTGTGCACTAACCCTTTAAAAATACTTTCAATTTAAAGTGTGCACTAACCCTTTTAAAATATTTTGAATTTAAAGTGTGCACTAACCCTTTTAAAATATTTCCAATTTAAAGTGTGCACTAACCCTTTTAAAATATTTTGAATTTAAAGTGTGCACTAACCCTTTTAAAATATTTTGAATTTAAAGTGTGCACTAACCCTTTTAAAATATTTCCAATTTAAAGTGTGCACTAACCCTTTTAAAATATTTTGAATTTAAAGTGTGCACTAACCATTTTAAAATATTTTCAATTTAAAGGGCGCACTAACCCTTTAAAAATACTTTCAATTTAAAGTGTGCACTAACCCTTTTAAAATATTTTGAATTTAAAGTGTGCACTAACCCTTTTAAAATATTTTGAATTTAAAGTGTGCACTAACCCTTTTAAAATATTTTGAATTTAAAGTGTGCACTAACCCTTTTAAAATATTTTGAATTTAAAGTGTGCACTAACCCTTTTAAAATATTTTGAATTTAAAGTGTGCACTAACCCTTTTAAAATATTTCCAATTTAAAGTGTGCACTAACCCTTTTAAAATATTTTGAATTTAAAGTGTGCACTAACCCTTTTAAAATATTTTGAATTTAAAGTGTGCACTAACCCTTTTAAAATATTTTGAATTTAAAGTGTGCACTAACCCTTTTAAAATATTTCCAATTTAAAGTGTGCACTAACCCTTTTAAAATATTTTGAATTTAAAATGTGCACTAACCCTTTTAAAATATTTCCAATTTAAAGTGTGCACTAACCCTTTTAAAATATTTTCAATTTAAAGGGCGCACTAACCCTTTTAAAATATTTTCAATTTAAAGTGTGCACTAACCCTTTAAAAATACTTTCAATTTAAAGTGTGCACTAACCCTTTTAAAATATTTTGAATTTAAAGTGTGCACTAACCCTTTTAAAATATTTTGAATTTAAAGTGTGCACTAACCCTTTTAAAATATTTCCAATTTAAAGTGTGCACTAACCCTTTAAAAATATTTTGAATTTAAAGTGTGCACTAACCCTTTTAAAATATTTTGAATTTAAAGTGTGCACTAACCCTTTTAAAATATTTCCAATTTAAAGTGTGCACTAACCCTTTTAAAATATTTTGAATTTAAAGTGTGCACTAACCCTTTTAAAATATTTTGAATTTAAAGTGTGCACTAACCCTTTTAAAATATTTCCAATTTAAAGTGTGCACTAACCCTTTTAAAATATTTTGAATTTAAAGTGTGCACTAACCCTTTTAAAATATTTTGAATTTAAAGTGTGCACTAACCCTTTTAAAATATTTCCAATTTAAAGTGTGCACTAACCCTTTTAAAATATTTTGAATTTAAAGTGTGCACTAACCCTTTTAAAATATTTCCAATTTAAAGTGTGCACTAACCCTTTTAAAATATTTTCAATTTAAAGGGCGCACTAACCCTTTAAAAATACTTTCAATTTAAAGTGTGCACTAACCCTTTTAAAATATTTTGAATTTAAAGTGTGCACTAACCCTTTTAAAATATTTTCAATTTAAAGTGTGCACTAACCCTTTTAAAATATTTCCAATTTAAAGTGTGCACTAACCCTTTTAAAATATTTTGAATTTAAAGTGTGCACTAACCCTTTTAAAATATTTCCAATTTAAAGTGTGCACTAACCCTTTTAAAATATTTCCAATTTAAAGTGTGCACTAACCCTTTTAAAATATTTTGAATTTAAAGTGTGCACTAACCCTTTTAAAATATTTCCAATTTAAAGTGTGCACTAACCCTTTTAAAATATTTTGAATTTAAAGTGTGCACTAACCCTTTTAAAATATTTCCAATTTAAAGTGTGCACTAACCCTTTTAAAATATTTTGAATTTAAAGTGTGCACTAACCCTTTTAAGATATTTCCAATTTAAAGTGTGCACTAACCCTTTTAAAATATTTTCAATTTAAAGTGTGCACTAACCCTTTAAAAATATTTTCAATTTAAAGTGTGCACTAACCCTTTTAAAATATTTTGAATTTAAAGTGTGCACTAACCCTTTTAAAATATTTCCAATTTAAAGTGTGCACTAACCCTTTTAAAATATTTCCAATTTAAAGTGTGCACTAACCCTTTTAAAATATTTTGAATTTAAAGTGTGCACTAACCCTTTTAAAATATTTTGAATTTAAAGTGTGCACTAACCCTTTTAAAATATTTCCAATTTAAAGTGTGCACTAACCATTTTAAAATATTTTCAATTTAAAGGGCGCACTAACCCTTTAAAAATACTTTCAATTTAAAGTGTGCACTAACCCTTTTAAAATATTTTGAATTTAAAGTGTGCACTAACCCTTTTAAAATATTTTGAATTTAAAGTGTGCACTAACCCTTTTAAAATATTTTGAATTTAAAGTGTGCACTAACCCTTTTAAAATATTTTGAATTTAAAGTGTGCACTAACCCTTTTAAAATATTTCCAATTTAAAGTGTGCACTAACCCTTTTAAAATATTTTGAATTTAAAGTGTGCACTAACCCTTTTAAAATATTTTGAATTTAAAGTGTGCACTAACCCTTTTAAAATATTTTGAATTTAAAGTGTGCACTAACCCTTTTAAAATATTTCCAATTTAAAGTGTGCACTAACCCTTTTAAAATATTTTGAATTTAAAGTGTGCACTAACCCTTTTAAAATATTTCCAATTTAAAGTGTGCACTAACCCTTTTAAAATATTTCCAATTTAAAGTGTGCACTAACCCTTTTAAAATATTTTCAATTTAAAGTGTGCACTAACCCTTTTAAAATATTTCCAATTTAAAGTGTGCACTAACCCTTTTAAAATATTTTGAATTTAAAGTGTGCACTAACCCTTTTAAAATATTTCCAATTTAAAGTGTGCACTAACCCTTTTAAAATATTTTGAATTTAAAGTGTGCACTAACCCTTTTAAGATATTTCCAATTTAAAGTGTGCACTAACCCTTTTAAAATATTTTCAATTTAAAGTGTGCACTAACCCTTTAAAAATATTTTCAATTTAAAGTGTGCACTAACCCTTTTAAAATATTTTGAATTTAAAGTGTGCACTAACCCTTTTAAAATATTTTGAATTTAAAGTGTGCACTAACCCTTTTAAAATATTTCCAATTTAAAGTGTGCACTAACCCTTTTAAAATATTTTGAATTTAAAGTGTGCACTAACCCTTTTAAAATATTTTGAATTTAAAGTGTGCACTAACCCTTTTAAAATATTTCCAATTTAAAGTGTGCACTAACCATTTTAAAATATTTTCAATTTAAAGGGCGCACAAACCCTTTAAAAATACTTTCAATTTAAAGTGTGCACTAACCCTTTTAAAATATTTTGAATTTAAAGTGTGCACTAACCCTTTTAAAATATTTTGAATTTAAAGTGTGCACTAACCCTTTTAAAATATTTTGAATTTAAAGTGTGCACTAACCCTTTTAAAATATTTCCAATTTAAAGTGTGCACTAACCCTTTTAAAATATTTCCAATTTAAAGTGTGCACTAACCCTTTTAAAATATTTTGAATTTAAAGTGTGCACTAACCCTTTTAAAATATTTTGAATTTAAAGTGTGCACTAACCCTTTTAAAATATTTTGAATTTAAAGTGTGCACTAACCCTTTTAAAATATTTCCAATTTAAAGTGTGCACTAACCCTTTTAAAATATTTTGAATTTAAAGTGTGCACTAACCCTTTTAAAATATTTTGAATTTAAAGTGTGCACTAACCCTTTTAAAATATTTTCAATTTAAAGGGCGCACTAACCCTTTAAAAATACTTTCAATTTAAAGTGTGCACTAACCCTTTTAAAATATTTTGAATTTAAAGTGTGCACTAACCCTTTTAAAATATTTTGAATTTAAAGTGTGCACTAACCCTTTTAAAATATTTTGAATTTAAAGTGTGCACTAACCCTTTTAAAATATTTTGAATTTAAAGTGTGCACTAACCCTTTTAAGATATTTCCAATTTAAAGTGTGCACTAACCCTTTTAAAATATTTTCAATTTAAAGTGTGAACTAACCCTTTTAAAATATTTTGAATTTAAAGTGTGCACTAACCCTTTTAAAATATTTTGAATTTAAAGTGTACACTAACCCTTTTAAAATATTTCCAATTTAAAGTGTGCACTAACCCTTTTAAAATATTTCCAATTTAAAGTGTGCACTAACCCTTTAAAAATACTTTCAATTTAAAGTGTGCACTAACCCTTTTAAAATATTTTCAATTTAAAGTGTGCACTAACCCTTTAAAAATATTTTGAATTTAAAGTGTGCACTAACCCTTTTAAAATATTTCCAACTTAAAGTGTGCACTAACCCTTTTAAAATATTTTGAATTTAAAGTGTGCACTAACCCTTTTAAAATATTTTGAATTTAAAGTGTGCACTAACCCTTTTAAAATATTTCCAATTTAAAGTGTGCACTAACCCTTTTAAAATAGTTTCAATTTAAAGGGCGCACTAACCCTTTTAAAATATTTCCAATTTAAAGTGTGCACTAACCCTTTTAAAATATTTTCAATTTAAAGGGTGCACTAACCCTTTTAAAATATTTCCAATTTAAAGTGTGCACTAACCCTTTTAAAATATTTTGAATTTAAAGTGTGCACTAACCCTTTTAAAATATTTTGAATTTAAAGTGTGCACTAACCCTTTTAAAATATTTCCAATTTAAAGTGTGCACTAACCCTTTTAAAATAGTTTCAATTTAAAGTGTGCACTAACCCTTTTAAAATATTTCCAATTTAAAGTGTGCACTAACCCTTTTAAAATAGTTTCAATTTAAAGTGTGCACTAACCCTTTTAAGATATTTCCAATTTAAAGTGTTCACTAACCCTTTTAAAATATTTCCAATTTAAAGTGTGCACTAACCCTTTTAAAATATTTTCAATTTAAAGTGTGCACTAACCCTTTTAAAATATTTCCAATTTAAAGTGTGCACTAACCCTTTTAAAATATTTCCAATTTAAAGTGTGCACTAACCCTTTTAAAATATTTCCAATTTAAAGTGTGCACTAACCCTTTAAAAATACTTTCAATTTAAAGTGTGCACTAACCCTTTTAAGATATTTCCAATTTAAAGTGTGCACTAACCCTTTTAAAATATTTCCAATTTAAAGTGTGCACTAACCCTTTTAAAATATTTTCAATTTAAAGTGTGCACTAACCCTTTTAAAATATTTCCAATTTAAAGTGTGCACTAACCCTTTTAAAATAGTTTCAATTTAAAGTGTGCACTAACCCTTTTCAAATATTTCCAATTTAAAGTGTGCACTAACCCTTTTAAAATAGTTTCAATTTAAAGGGTGCACTAACCCTTTTAAGATATTTCCAATTTAAAGTGTGCACTAACCCTTTAAAAATATATTCAATTTCAAGTGTGCACTAACCCTTTTAAAATATTTCCAATTTAAAGTGTGCACTAACCCTTTTAAAATAGTTTCAATTTAAAGTGTGCACTAACCCTTTTAAAATATTTTCAATTTAAAGGGCGCACTAACCCTTTTAAAATATTTTCAATTTAAAGTGTGCACTAACCCTTTTAAAATATTTCCAATTTAAAGTGTGCACTAACCCTTTAAAAATATTTTCAATTTAAAGTGTGCGCTAACACTTTTAAAATATTTTTAATTTAAAGTGTGCACTAACCCTTTTAAAATATTTTGAATTTAAAGTGTGCACTAACCCTTTTAAAATATTTTCAATTTAAAGGGCGCACTAACCCTTTACAAATACTTTCAATTTAAAGTGTGCACTAAACCTTTAAAAATATTTTCAATTTAAAGTGTGCACTAACCCTTTTAAGATATTTCCAATTTAAAGTGTGCACTAACCCTTTTAAAATATTTCCAATTTAAAGTGTGCACTAACCCTTTTAAAATATTTTGAATTTAAAGTGTGCACTAACCCTTTTAAAATATTTCCAATTTAAAGTGTGCACTAACCCTTTTAAAATATTTTGAATTTAAAGTGTGCACTAACCCTTTTAAAATATTTCCAATTTAAAGTGTGCACTAACCCTTTTAAAATATTTCCAATTTAAAGTGTGCACTAACCCTTTTAAAATATTTCCAATTTAAAGTGTGCACTAACCCTTTTAAAATTATTCCAATTTAAAGTGTGCACTAACCCTTTAAAAATACTTTCAATTTAAAGTGTGCACTAACCCTTTTAAGATATTTCCAATTTAAAGTGTGCACTAACCCTTTTAAAATATTTCCAATTTAAAGTGTGCACTAACCCTTTTAAAATATTTTGAATTTAAAGTGTGCACTAACCCTTTTAAAATATTTCCAATTTAAAGTGTGCACTAACCCTTTTAAAATATTTTGAATTTAAAGTGTGCACTAACCCTTTTAAAATATTTCCAATTTAAAGTGTGCACTAACCCTTTTAAAATATTTTCAATTAAAAGGGTGCACTAACCCTTTTAAAATATTTTCAATTTAAAGGGCGCACTAACCCTTTAAAAATATTTTCAATTTAAAGTGTGCACTAACCCTTTTAAAATATTTCCAATTTAAAGTGTGCACTAACCCTTTAAAAATATTTTCAATTTAAATTGTGCACTAACCCTTTTAAAATATTTTTAATTTAAAGTGTGCACTAACCCTTTTAAAATATTTTGAATTTAAAGTGTGCACTAACCCTTTTAAAATATTTCCAATTTAAAGTGTGCACTAACCCTTTTAAAATATTTTCAATTTAAAGGGCGCACTAACCCTTTACAAATACTTTCAATTTAAAGTGTGCACTAAACCTTTTAAAATATTTTCAATTTAAAGTGTGCACTAACCCTTTTAAGATATTTCCAATTTAAAGTGTGCACTAACCCTTTTAAAATATTTCCAATTTAAAGTGTGCACTAACCCTTTTACAATATTTCCAATTTAAAGTGTGCACTAACCCTTTTAAAATATTTCCAATTTAAAGTGTGCACTAACCCTTTTAAAATATTTCCAATTTAAAGTGTGCACTAACCCTTGTAAAATATTTCCAATTTAAAGTGTGCACTAACCCTTGTAATATATTTTCAATTTAAAGTGTGCACTAACCCTTTTAAAATATTTTCAATTTAAAGGGTGCACTAACCCTTTTAAAATATTTTCAATTTAAATGGTGTACTTACCCTTTTTAAATATTTCCATTAAAATATTTTTAATTTAAAGGGTGCACTAACCTTTTTAAAATATTTTCAATTTAAAGGGTGTACTAACCCTTCTAAAATATTTTCAATTTAAAGGGTGCACTAACCCTTTTAAAATATTTTCAATTTAAAGGATGTACTAACCCTTTTAAGATATTTTCAATTTAAAGGGTGCACTAACCTTTTAAAATATTTTCAATTTAAAGGGTGTACTAACCCTTTAAAAATATTTTCAATTTAAAGGGTGCACTAACCCTTTTAAAATATTTTCAATTTAAAGTGTGCACTAACCCTTTTAAAATATTTTTAATTTAAAGTGTGCACTAACCCTTTTAAAATATTTTGAATTTAAAGTGTGCACTAACCCTTTTAAAATATTTCCAATTTAAAGTGTGCACTAAACCTTTTAAAATATTTTCAATTTAAAGGGCGCACTAACCCTTTACAAATACTTTCAATTTAAAGTGTGCACTAAACCTTTAAAAATATTTTCAATTTAAAGTGTGCACTAACACTTTTAAGATATTTCCAATTTAAAGTGTGCACTAACCCTTTTAAAATATTTCCAATTTAAAGTGTGCACTAACCCTTTTACAATATTTCCAATTTAAAGTGTGCACTAACCCTTTTAAAATATTTCCAATTTAAAGTGTGCACTAACCCTTTTAAAATATTTCCAATTTAAAGTGTGCACTAACCCTTTTAAAATATTTTCAATTTAAAGTGTGCACTAACCCTTTTAAAATATTTCCAATTTAAAGTGTGCACTAACCCTTTTAAAATATTTCCAATTTAAAGTGTGCACTAACCCTTTTAAAATTATTCCAATTTAAAGTGTGCACTAACCCTTTAAAAATACTTTCAATTTAAAGTGTGCACTAACCCTTTTAAGATATTTCCAATTTAAAGTGTGCACTAACCCTTTTTAAATATTTCCAATTTAAAGTGTGCACTAACCCTTTTAAAATATTTTCAATTTAAAGTGTGCACTAACCCTTTTAAAATATTTCCAATTTAAAGTGTGCACTAACCCTTTTAAAATATTTTGAATTTAAAGTGTGCACTAACCCTTTTAAAATATTTCCAATTTAAAGTGTGCACTAACCCTTTTAAAATATTTTAAATTTAAAGGGTGCACTAACCCTTTTAAAATATTTTCAATTTAAAGGGCGCACTAACCCTTTAAAAATATTTTCAATTTAAAGTGTGCACTAACCCTTTTAAAATATTTCCAATTTAAAGTGTGCACTAACCCTTTAAAAATATTTTCAATTTAAAGTGTGCACTAACCCTTTTAAAATATTTTTAATTTAAAGTGTGCACTAACCCTTTTAAAATATTTTGAATTTAAAGTGTGCACTAACCCTTTTAAAATATTTCCAATTTAAAGTGTGCACTAACCCTTTTAAAATATTTTCAATTTAAAGGGCGCACTAACCCTTTACAAATACTTTCAATTTAAAGTGTGCACTAAACCTTTTAAAATATTTTCAATTTAAAGAGTGCACTAACCCTTTTAAGATATTTCCAATTTAAAGTGTGCACTAACCCTTTTAAAATATTTCCAATTTAAAGTGTGCACTAACCCTTTTACAATATTTCCAATTTAAAGTGTGCACTAACCCTTTTAAAATATTTCCAATTTAAAGTGTGCACTAACCCTTTTAAAATATTTCCAATTTAAAGTGTGCACTAACCCTTGTAAAATATTTCCAATTTAAAGGGTGTACTAACCCTTTTAAAATATTTTCAATTTAAAGGGTGCACTAACCCTTTTAAAATATTTTCAATTTAAAGTGTGCACTAACCCTTTTAAAATATTTTTAATTTAAAGTGTGCACTAACCCTTTTAAAATATTTTGAATTTAAAGTGTGCACTAACCCTTTTAAAATATTTCCAATTTAAAGTGTGCACTAAACCTTTTAAAATATTTTCAATTTAAAGGGCGCACTAACCCTTTACAAATACTTTCAATTTAAAGTGTGCACTAAACCTTTAAAAATATTTTCAATTTAAAGTGTGCACTAACCCTTTTAAGATATTTCCAATTTAAAGTGTGCACTAACCCTTTTAAAATATTTCCAATTTAAAGTGTGCACTAACCCTTTTACAATATTTCCAATTTAAAGTGTGCACTAACCCTTTTAAAATATTTCCAATTTAAAGTGTGCACTAACCCTTTTAAAATATTTCCAATTTAAAGTGTGCACTAACCCTTTTAAAATATTTTCAATTTAAAGTGTGCACTAACCCTTTTAAAATATTTCCAATTTAAAGTGTGCACTAACCCTTTTAAAATATTTCCAATTTAAAGCGTGCACTAACCCTTTTAAAATTATTCCAATTTAAAGTGTGCACTAACCCTTTAAAAATACTTTCAATTTAAAGTGTGCACTAACCCTTTTAAGATATTTCCAATTTAAAGTGTGCACTAACCCTTTTAAAATATTTCCAATTTAAAGTGTGCACTAACCCTTTTAAAATATTTTCAATTTAAAGTGTGCACTAACCCTTTTAAAATATTTCCAATTTAAAGTGTGCACTAACCCTTTTAAAATATTTTGAATTTAAAGTGTGCACTAACCCTTTTAAAATATTTCCAATTTAAAGTGTGCACTAACCCTTTTAAAATATTTTAAATTTAAAGGGTGCACTAACCCTTTTAAAATATTTTCAATTTAAAGGGCGCACTAACCCTTTAAAAATATTTTCAATTTAAAGTGTGCACTAACCCTTTTAAAATATTTCCAATTTAAAGTGTGCACTAACCCTTTAAAAATATTTTCAATTTAAAGTGTGCACTAACCCTTTAAAAATATTTTTAATTTAAAGTGTGCACTAACCCTTTTAAAATATTTTGAATTTAAAGTGTGCACTAACCCTTTTAAAATATTTCCAATTTAAAGTGTGCACTAACCCTTTTAAAATATTTTCAATTTAAAGGGCGCACTAACCCTTTACAAATACTTTCAATTTAAAGTGTGCACTAAACCTTTTAAAATATTTTCAATTTAAAGAGTGCACTAACCCTTTTAAGATATTTCCAATTTAAAGTGTGCACTAACCCTTTTAAAATATTTCCAATTTAAAGTGTGCACTAACCCTTTTACAATATTTCCAATTTAAAGTGTGCACTAACCCTTTTAAAATATTTCCAATTTAAAGTGTGCACTAACCCTTTTAAAATATTTCCAATTTAAAGTGTGCACTAACCCTTGTAAAATATTTCCAATTTAAAGTGTGCACTAACCCTTGTAATATATTTTCAATTTAAAGTGTGCACTAACCCTTTTAAAATATTTTCAATTTAAAGGGTGCACTAACCCTTTTAAAATATTTTCAATTTAAATGGTGTACTTACCCTTTTTAAATATTTCCATTAAAATATTTTTAATTTAAAGGGTTCACTAACCTTTTTAAAATATTTTCAATTTAAAGGGTGTACTAACCCTTCTAAAATATTTTCAATTTAAAGGGTGCACTAACCCTTTTAAAATATTTTCCATTTAAAGGATGTACTAACCCTTTTAAGATATTTTCAATTTAAAGGGTGCACTAACCTTTTAAAATATTTTCAATTTAAAGGGTGTACTAACCCTTTTAAAATATTTTCAATTTAAAGGGTGCACTAACCCTTTTAAAATATTTTCAATTTAAAGTGTGCACTAACCCTTTTAAAATATTTTTAATTTAAAGTGTGCACTAACCCTTTTAAAATATTTTGAATTTAAAGTGTGCACTAACCCTTTTAAAATATTTCCAATTTAAAGTGTGCACTAACCCTTTTAAAATATTTTCAATTTAAAGGGCGCACTAACCCTTTACAAATACTTTCAATTTAAAGTGTGCACTAACCCTTTTAAAATATTTCCAATTTAAAGTGTGCACTAACCCTTTTAAAATATTTTCAATTTAAAGGGTGCACTAACCCTTTTAAAATATTTTCAATTTAAAGGGTGTACTAACCCTTTTAAGATATTTCCAATTTAAAGTGTGCACAAACCCTTTTACAATATTTTCAATTTAAAGGGTGTACTAACCCTTTTAAAATATTTTCAATTTAAAGGGTGCACTAACCCTTTTAAAATATTTTCAATTTAAAGGGTGTACTAACCCTTTTAAGATATTTCCATTAAAATATTTTCAATTTAAAGGGTGCACTAACCCTTTTAAAATATTTTCAATTTAAAGGGTGTACTAACCCTTTTAAAATATTTTCAATTTAAAGGGTGCACTAACCCTTTTAAAATATTTTCAATTTAAAGGGTGTACTAACTCTTTTAAAATATTGTCAATTTAAAGTGTGCACTAACCCTTTTAAAATATTTTCAATTTAAAGGGTGTACTAACCCTTTTAAGATATTTCCAATTTAAAGTGTGCACTAACTCTTTTAAAATATTTTGAATTTAAAGTGTGCACTAACCCTTTTAAAATGTTTTCAATTTAAAGTGTGCACTAACCCTGTTAAAATATTTTTAATTTAAAGGGTCTACTAACCCTTTTAAAATATTTTCAATTTAAAGGGTCTACTAACCCTTTTAAACTATTTTCAATTTAAAGGGTGTACTAACCCTTGTAAAATATTTTCAATTTAAAGTGTGCACTAACCCTTTGAAAATATTTTCAATTTAAAGGGTGTACTAACCCTTTTAAAATATTTTCAATTTTAAGGGTCTACTAACCCTTTTAAACTATTTTCAATTTAAAGGGTCTTCTAACCCTTGTAAAATATTTTCAATTTAAAGTGTGCACTAACCCTTGTAAAATATTTTCAATTTAAAGGGTGTACTAACCCTTTTAAAATATTTTCAATTTTAAGGGTGCACTAACCCTTGTAAAATATTTTCAATTTAAAGGGTGTACTAACCCTTTTAAAATATTTTCAATTTAAAGGGTCTTCTAACCCTTTTAAATATTTTCAATTTAAAGGGTGTACTAACCCTTTTAAAATATTTTCAATTTAAAGGGTCTACTAACCCTTTTAAAATATTTTCAATTTAAAGGGTGTACTAACCCTTTTAAAATATTTTCAATTTAAAGGGTCTTCTAACCCTTTTAAAATATTTTCAATTTAAAGGGTGTACTAACCCTTGTAAAATATTTTCAATTTAAAGGGTGTACTAACCCTTTTAAAATATTTTCAATTTAAAGGGTGTACTAACCCTTGTAAAATATTTTCAATTTAAAGTGTGTACTAACCCTTTTAAAATATTTTCAATTTAAAGGGTGTACTAACCCTTTTAAAATATTTTCAATTTAAAGTGTGCACTAACCCTTTTAAAATATTTTCAATTTAAAGGGTCTTCTAACCTTTTTAAAATATTTTCAATTTAAAGGGTCTACTAACCCTTGTAAAATATTTTCAATTTAAAGGGTGCACTAACCCTTTTAAAATATTTTCAATTTAAAGGGTCTACTAACCCTTTTAAAATATTTTCAATTTAAAGGGTCTACTAACCCTTTTAAAATATTTTCAATTTAAAGGGTCTTCTAACCCTTTTAAAATATTTTCAATTTAAAGGGTCTACTAACCCTTTTAAAATATTTTCAATTTAAAGGGTCTTCTAACCCTTGTAAAATATTTTCAATTTAAAGGGTCTTCTAACCCTTTTAAAATATTTTCAATTTAAAGGGTGTACTAACCCTTTTAAAATATTTTCAATTTAAAGGGTCTTCATACCCTTTTAAAATATTTTCAATTTAAAGGGTCTACTAACCCTTGTAAAATATTTTCAATTTAAAGGGTGTACTAACCCTTTTAAAATATTTTCAATTTAAAGGGTCTACTAACCCTTTTAAAATATTTTCAATTTAAAGGGTCTACTAACCCTTTTAAGATATTTCCAATTTAAAGTGTGCACAAACCCTTTTACAATATTTTCAATTTAAAGGGTGTACTAACCCTTTTAAAATATTTTCAATTTAAAGGGTGCACTAACCCTTTTAAAATATTTTCAATTTAAAGGGTGTACTAACCCTTTTAAGATATTTCCATTAAAATATTTTCAATTTAAAGGGTGCACTAACCCTTTTAAAATATTTTCAATTTAAAGGGTGTACTAACCCTTTTAAAATATTTTCAATTTAAAGGGTGCACTAACCCTTTTAAAATATTTTCAATTTAAAGGGTGTACTAACTCTTTTAAAATATTGTCAATTTAAAGTGTGCACTAACCCTTTTAAAATATTTTCAATTTAAAGGGTGTACTAACCCTTTTAAGATATTTCCAATTTAAAGTGTGCACTAACTCTTTTAAAATATTTTGAATTTAAAGTGTGCACTAACCCTTTTAAAATGTTTTCAATTTAAAGTGTGCACTAACCCTGTTAAAATATTTTTAATTTAAAGGGTCTACTAACCCTTTTAAAATATTTTCAATTTAAAGGGTCTACTAACCCTTTTAAACTATTTTCAATTTAAAGGGTGTACTAACCCTTGTAAAATATTTTCAATTTAAAGTGTGCACTAACCCTTTGAAAATATTTTCAATTTAAAGGGTGTACTAACCCTTTTAAAATATTTTCAATTTTAAGGGTCTACTAACCCTTTTAAACTATTTTCAATTTAAAGGGTCTTCTAACCCTTGTAAAATATTTTCAATTTAAAGTGTGCACTAACCCTTGTAAAATATTTTCAATTTAAAGGGTGTACTAACCCTTTTAAAATATTTTCAATTTTAAGGGTGCACTAACCCTTGTAAAATATTTTCAATTTAAAGGGTGTACTAACCCTTTTAAAATATTTTCAATTTAAAGGGTCTTCTAACCCTTTTAAATATTTTCAATTTAAAGGGTGTACTAACCCTTTTAAAATATTTTCAATTTAAAGGGTCTACTAACCCTTTTAAAATATTTTCAATTTAAAGGGTGTACTAACCCTTTTAAAATATTTTCAATTTAAAGGGTCTTCTAACCCTTTTAAAATATTTTCAATTTAAAGGGTGTACTAACCCTTGTAAAATATTTTCAATTTAAAGGGTGTACTAACCCTTTTAAAATATTTTCAATTTAAAGGGTGTACTAACCCTTGTAAAATATTTTCAATTTAAAGTGTGTACTAACCCTTTTAAAATATTTTCAATTTAAAGGGTGTACTAACCCTTTTAAAATATTTTCAATTTAAAGTGTGCACTAACCCTTTTAAAATATTTTCAATTTAAAGGGTCTTCTAACCTTTTTAAAATATTTTCAATTTAAAGGGTCTACTAACCCTTGTAAAATATTTTCAATTTAAAGGGTGCACTAACCCTTTTAAAATATTTTCAATTTAAAGGGTCTACTAACCCTTTTAAAATATTTTCAATTTAAAGGGTCTACTAACCCTTTTAAAATATTTTCAATTTAAAGGGTCTTCTAACCCTTTTAAAATATTTTCAATTTAAAGGGTCTACTAACCCTTTTAAAATATTTTCAATTTAAAGGGTCTTCTAACCCTTGTAAAATATTTTCAATTTAAAGGGTCTTCTAACCCTTTTAAAATATTTTCAATTTAAAGGGTGTACTAACCCTTTTAAAATATTTTCAATTTAAAGGGTCTTCATACCCTTTTAAAATATTTTCAATTTAAAGGGTCTACTAACCCTTGTAAAATATTTTCAATTTAAAGGGTGTACTAACCCTTTTAAAATATTTTCAATTTAAAGGGTCTACTAACCCTTTTAAAATATTTTCAATTTAAAGGGTCTACTAACCCTTTTAAAATATTTTCAATTTAAAGGGTCTACTAACCCTTTTAAAATATTTTCAATTTAAAGGGTCTACTAACCCTTTTAAAATATTTTCAATTTAAAGGGTCTTCTAACCCTTGTAAAATATTTTCAATTTAAAGGGTCTTCTAACTCTTTTAAAATATTTTCAATTTAAAGGGTGTACTAACCCTTTTAAAATATTTTCAATTTAAAGGGTGCACTAACCCTTTTAAAATATTTTCAATTTAAAGGGTCTTCTAACCCTTTTAAATATTTTCAATTTAAAGGGTGTACTAACCCTTTTAAAATATTTTCAATTTAAAGGGTCTACTAACCCTTTTAAAATATTTTCAATTTAAAGTGTGCACTAACCCTTTTAAAATATTTCCAATTTAAAGGGTCTTCTAACCCTTTTAAATATTTTCAATTTAAAGTGTGCACTAACCCTTTTAAAATATTTTCAATTTAAAGGGTCTTCTAACCCTTTTAAAATATTTTCAATTTAAAGGGTGTACTAACTCTACGACTAAATACAAGTAAATTGTTTTTAACTTCTAGTTTATACTCCTTGATAAATTATTTACTTATTTTTTTTTAGAGAAATCACTGCAAAAAAGGCATGAAGTATTGTAAAGAGCTAAAAAACAAAATAATAATATTACTTGAAGGCCAAAAACTAGTCAATGATAAGTATTGTATTAAGATCGATAAAATAGCAGTTCTTTCCTCTTTGTCAGAAACATCGTTCATAGTAAACGAGGAGTAAAAGACAAAATAAGGGAAGCAGAGTTGTCGAAAATACACCTTCTACTCTTCTTATAGTTTTTCTTAGCAAAAACATTAAAAAGTATGTTTTTAAACAAAAATTATTCGTTTTAAACGAATGATAAATATCCTTTATGTCGTTTATTTTTGCAGATTATCAAAAAATATCATTTAATTTTTAAAAAAATTATATAATGTTTTTACGTGTTCTTATGCTATGACACTTTCTTTTAATTTATAAAACATGTATGCATTTAATAACCCATTAGATTTACTTGGGATTTTAACACAAATATTTACATTATAAAAATACTGCCTTAGTAATGTCTATTTTCTGCCTATTTCTTGTCAACCAATCATAGGTTTCTATTTGCGCACAGACAAACATCCAAAACATCATAACATAGCTAATAGTCGTAAAGTCACATTTTAACAAAAAAAAAAGCTTTATAGAGTAGATTATGTTGTTAACATTCAGTAGAAGTTAATTATATTTTGTGTAGATAAAAATATATACAAAATATACATCTGTAGTAATATGTAGGAGGATAAAGTCCTATACAAATATCAAACACAACATTTCTCAAGTAAATTTTACAAGGAAACCAATTCATTATTAATTTTGTATTAGGGTTTTTATAATAAAGTGTTAACACTTGATATTCATAAAAACATGTTTAATTTTATTGTTATTTTGTTTAAAATAAAGTCTCATAAAAATTGTTTTCATGTGTAATATTTTACGAGGAGTATAATGATGATAATTATTGTTTTCGGAAATTGTGACAACATCTACAAGAATAATAGAATGGCTAAGAATAACGGAGTGACAAAACACGGTGGAAGGAAACCAGGAAAGGGCTCTTCTTCAAACAGCGATCAAAACTCCTAAGTATTTTTTTAATAAAATGTTTCTGGCTAAAATTAGTTTTACTACTGGGTAGTTATTTTGCTGTCAAGGGAGGGAGTAAATAGAATAATTTAATATGTTTTTGTAAATTCTAAAATGTAAATGATTTGAAGAATTTACTTTCATAACGATTTATGAGTGTGTATTTTAAGATGACCATGTTGTAGTCCGTAGAGAAGAAGTATTGTGGTAATGTATATTACAACTTGTAAGTTCTTTGAAAGAGAGACTGTTCATGGACATTCTTTTTATATTAGGCACATGGAGGCAAATAGGAAAAAGTTTTTGCAGTTATAGTAAAGAAATGAGTTCTTGTTACGGATGTCTTACAAAGAGGAACCAAAGATTAGAGCTCAGTCGAGCACCTTCCATGGAAGTAGTGACAGGGTAGAGAAAAACTAGCAACGTTTCTTCTATAAAAAAGGGGTTACAGAGAACAGAAAAGAATCACCCGCCGCTAGATTACAAAATCGAATTTATACATTGTTAAGGCAGTCAAAAGTTTTGTGATAGGCACCTCCCCAGATGCGTTAGCAGTAATCCATCTTAGGGCGTATTTGACTCTTATATTGATGGTGAAGGGAGAGAGATTAGGGTTTTAGAGGTGTTTACAGTAACAACTTTTCCCTATGGTTAAAAAGCCTGTGAAACAACCTTTTTTACTAAATACTATAAAAAGCCTTTGTTATGCAGAGAGCAATTCCTCTAGAAACAAAGTATCAAGGGATTTGCTGATCCTGGGCAATATTAAGATCAACACGTTAACAATTAAAATATATATTGTTTGTCATTAAGTATATTACTTTTGCTGTTGTGACTAACAATTTATTGATTTCACAAATTACTTATTAAGAACATGATATTGAAGAATCGGTATTGAGCCGGAGAAGATTAATCGTCATTATTTTACATAGAAGAGCGCCTAAGCTGTTCTACAAGATAAAAACACATTCCTTAATGAATAAATAGTTTTGCAAGAATACAAGCATTTCTTTAGCATAATGATTGGAATTTTGTCAGGATCAGTTGCTTTGCATACATCAAAAACTTGATAAGTTTAGGAATATCCCAGAGATATGGACATCGCTAAGAGTATTTTCAGTAATAAGAGGAAATTCTTGAAATATATGATCCTGATGGCAAAATCTGGAATTTGAATTCGATGCAAAATTCTTTGCAGAAGCCCATTAACAATGGTTATGAGCCGTTTTGAAAGTGTTTTTAGTTTCAAGGCATCTATTTCCTTAGCAGCAATTAAAATAGTGGTTTCTGTGAGCGATGGTAGCGGTAGATACAGAAGGAAACCGTAACTGAGTGTTAAGTTTTTTAAAGAGCATAACTTAGTCTATACAAATTCAGAGATATCGGAAGCAACACGTTACACATTCTTTTTGAAAATGAAACGTAAAAAAAATTCAGAAATGAGAAATCTAAAACTATCTAAGTAAGTCCTTGAGCATCAATACACTCTACGCTGGAAAGGGACATGTAAAATTTGTCTAAACTTGGATTTTATATATTTACTAGACTACCCGTGACCCGTTGGGTCAGTATGTTATATTAGCTATGGAATTAATGTATGAGCGTGACACTTGTGACGTAAAGAAAATAGATTTTTGTGACATAGCAGAAACATTTCTATGAAAGTATATTAAAATGAAAAAAGAATATAGATAGATTTCTATGAGTCGTTCTGTTTATAATTGTTTATTTTTGAAAACATAAACTTACAACCATTGAATTACAAGTGGTTTGTCATACTTATAGGTAAATGTACACTGAACAGATACCATAATACTTAAAGATAAATTCAAATTTTGATATATCTTTTAATTTAAATGCGAAAAAAAAAACAATTGGAACTTTCAAAACGTACACAGTAAAACAATACGTTTTATTGTCGCGTTGATTATTTGTTTATGTATGCATGCGCAACCGGAAGTCGTAAACCGGATGCTGGGTTACAACACCCGTTACAAGGTTATTTGAGTTTTATGATTATATAGATTGAATGATTAGAATATTCCAGGGAAGAGAAAAGATGTACGTTGATAAGTGAAAGTTGCCAGGAAAAGATCATGAAGGCTTACAAGACATCTGTTAGTATCAAGTGTGCTAAAACGTTTTTCAACAATTGTAGTCAGCAATGAAAAAGTCATTGCAAAACTTTTCTTCATCATCAGTTTTGTTGGAGTAGTATGTCGATTTTACATTGGAAATATTAAAGTCCCAACAGGTACGAAATGTGAATGAATGTTAGAAGAATAAACATGCACAAACTTGCCATTATTATTAAAAGAGAATTGCTCAATAACTCTGTCGTTGTGGAGACGATAAAAAGCAAAAATGAAGGAGTTGCTGTAGCATTATAATAAACATGCAACCTGCACAATTTTGAATAAAATATGTTAGCATATTTACTCCCGGGCAACGTGGAGTATCTCGATTAGCATTGGAATCAAATATATATAAATTTTAGCAATGCAAAATTATGAATTTAATTTCAAACATATTTTACATAACGCTTATGTAATCAATGATTAATTCATTTAATTTTATTCAAAAGGGATTTGTCAACGTTTATTTTTAGACATTTTCTATTTATCTTAATGTCACAATCTCTGATTGAATCATCTGGAAATAAAACTAATTAATTTAAAACCATTATACAGAATAGCTTTTCACATCAAACGATGCAATTTCAAACATAAAAGTGATGGGATTATAGTAAGTGAATAGGCAGAAAAAAGAATCAGATAAGTTTATATATGTGCTTATGGGTGCATATATGGGTGGTGGTGGTAAAGTGTACATCAGCATTGCAGTCTGAAAAATGTGAATGCCGGGTTCGAGTTCTGTCGGTTTCAAAGAATCATTTTCATTAGATTTGTCTGGAATTTTCATGTGACTTGCCCTGTGATTCCATGATTTATCAGGAAAAATCCAATACGATATAAACCAGTTCAATATTAATTCATAAGTTTTTTCTCTTTTTTGTCGAAGAGGTTTTCACTTTGTCTTTTTTAATTTATCCAAACCAGAGAGAACAAAGCCACTTTTATCAAAACATCATCTCAATATATTCATTGAAATAATGAATAGCTTTCATTATCTCATTCATGCAAATTCGTGTTGAAAATTAAGAATATAATTATTATAATCAATGTATTCAGTTCTATTATTAATATGTTTCAATCTGATAATTTTGAATGATTGTAGAATTTTAATGAGGAAAATGCAATCAGGATCGAAAAATGATGTGATTTATTCAAATTTGGTTTTCCCCAGTTTATACTATTTCCTGTTTTTTTTCTTGTTGTTTTCCTTAATTAAGAATTATAAAATCTTTTCGACTGAAGCTTTCCTTGGCAATGTTTACTTTTGTTTGTGATTTCTGTCATTGATACGACTTTATGCATGTTGAAAATGGTGAACATTAACTGGAGAAATAATAATAAAAACATAAAGAAAATAAAAAACAACTAAATGACTTATGGGAAATATTCATTTACTTTAAAGTATGAAGGTATTTTAGATACGCTCACTTCACTGTCGACTTTACACTGAGGTTAAGTTGGATAACTTAGAATAGTGAACATGTTTGGTTATCTTGGGAATATTTTGAATGTTGTGGGTAGTCGTGAGTTTAGCTTGAACTAATGTAAGCTAAAATTAGCATGGCTAACTTCTGCAAGCTGTTACCACCCTAACATTGCAAGTTATTTCTTTTACTACCAGAGCTCAGGTGTATAGGTTGTGTTAATAGAGTGATACTGTATTGTAGTAATTGTTGGACATCCACGCGATCATAATTCGCCTGTTTTCAACGTAATGACAAAGCAATGATCAGGTGAATATACACTGTTAGGTCAGATCAGTCCTGATATATCAGCTCTATGAGGTTAAATATAAAAAAAGATGCATGAACATCTGACGATTAGTTGGGTGTTTTCGTTCGGTCATATTCAGAAAAGATAAATTTATAGATAAAAAAATAAACGAAAAGACGTTGGTGGAAATAAGGACAACGCATGGAAATTTGGATGCAAGCTATCATCAAGGATCTTTCACAATGGAATTTAAAGAAAATTTTGCCCCAGATTGAAAGGTAGGATCCCAGGTTACCAGAAAACTTCGGACTCCTGACCAAATGCTATGAAGATTATAAAATGGATATGTCAATATAATGATGTTAGTTTGATTTATGTAAGTGTTTTTGGATTTTGTAACAATAATTAACTGATCCAATAGATGTATGTCCTATTCAAGTTAATATGTTTTGTAACAATAATTAACTGATCCAATAGAATTATGCCCTATTCAAGTCAATATGTTTGAATAAACGAATACAAAATATATACGGAAATAAAACTTAAATCTCTGTATTCATAACATTTTTTAGCATAAGGTTCTCTTATCCATAGCTGAAAAGTGAAAAATAGATGAGATATACAAAAGTAAAGCCTTCTATTTTTAACTCCAAAGTCGAAGAGCTGTGACGACGGGAGTAATACCATTAAAACGAGCGACTTTTTGTGCTCTAGAGCTTATCTTCCTGCATAGTCACCACCATTCTCAATGCTTTTTTTGCCAGTAATGAACGATATATGTGCATGGGCGTCCGGAATGTAGTATGTCATCCAAAAGTCATTCTAAAAGTAAAGTCTTCTATTTTGTTTTTACTCAAGACGAAAGTGGTACCATTACAAGGAGCGACCTTTTGTTCTTCAGAAGTTTTTTCTACATAGTCATCGCCATTCTCAATGCACTTTTGCCAGGAATTCAATGATGCATCTCTGCTTCTGACACACGTTCATGACAAGGGTTGCTGGCTCAGAGTCTCACACCGTCAATATCTGCAACAGAGAGATGAAACTTTCAGGCCATGAATGTATAAGTTCAGTGATCATAGCAATGCAATTTGCAATCATCTTTGATCCTTTCGGACAGAATAAAACAATACGAGTCATTACTTTTGGAACATCTCTCGTAGTTAATGTTATGTTTCACAAAGTTGCAGAAGAGATGGACTATATTTTCTAAAATACAACAGGAAGTTCTATTTCGTTTTGCTGGTTTCATTCTTTAATTTAACATTTGGTTAATCATCACTGCCTAATATTTTTTCTCGTTCTTCTATTATGTGTATTGTAATATTTCAAACTAATACATTGCCAAGGGAGAGAAAAAGAAAGAAAGAAATAGAAGAGAAAGAGAGGGAGGGGGAAGTTAGGGTTTCTCAAATTAGTTTCATTAAATAGCTACAGAAAATCTTAAGTAAATTTCTGTAATAAAGCACAAAAGAAGATGAAGAATGAAAAAATAATGATGATAACACAACAATGATAATTGCAACTATCGACAGTAATTCTGTTTTCAATTATGGCTTCCTATTATTGTTACATTGTGTTACGACTTATTAAAAACGTTCGAAATATTTAGTGTTTCTTGAATTTATTAAAGTCCCACATATATATTATTACACACTAGTTCTCATATGAATATCACAACTACTTTATAATATGATCGTGTAAACAAAATGTATTTCATAATGTATTCCAAGAGTGTAAATAAAATACAAAGTCAAAATATTTGGTAGCACTAAAATAAATTTGAAATGCTCTCATATCTTGTATGGAAATATAGTAATCTAATAGTCTATTTTTATTAACGATTCTGCTTGATGAAAATTTATTGACTGGTGCATCAATGACTACTGGAAAATACAAAATGGCTGAATAAATTAGCAAACGTATTATTATAACTTGAAAATATTTATTACAAGTTTGTCGTTTGAATGCAAACATACGGTTTAAACATTTCATTCTTGGTACTCTTGCATAATTTGACCTGAATTCTTATGAATTCCCGTCAAGCATGGATCGGGCGAGACCGGCAATCATCGGTGTTGGCCCGAGCGTTGTTCAAATGTTGAAATGCTAACTCGACTTTTTATTCTGTTTATTTAATTTCTTTTTTTCTGTTATGTTTTTAGTCATTTTTTAAGGTGATATTAAGCTGGCGGGGGTGACTTTTTATTTTCTGATTAATTACTTATTTATTATTTATTTATTAGCCAATGAAAAAGCGCTATCTAAATGGAAGCAGACGACATTCGAATTGGAAGAAAGCGACTAAACCCATAACAAAAAAGCTGACAAACAAATATATTTTCAAACTCGTCAAACAGAAAAATGACAGGCAAGAAAATAAATCTTTACATGTTAGAAAAAGAAATGAAAACATCGATGACGACAATCTCATATTGTCAGGAGAAGAAATTGCTGTCCCCCCAAAAATGAGGTGCAAAACATAAACGTTTACTTAAAAAAAAGATCGTGTGTAAAGGATGGTTTCTCCTGGAGATGTACAAATGGACAGTGCCACCAAAAGAACTTGACTGAAAAACAAGTCTTGAAAATAAAACAAGAAAAAAATATGGTTACGAAAAGAACACAAAACAAAAAAAAAAAACAACTTGTACTTACACCCAACAATTATACGGTTAAAAATCTTTTCTTGGAGAAAAACAAACAAACTTTTTGTTGATAAATATTTTGCAAAAAATAAAAATAAATAAATACTAAAATGAAATCAACATATTTTCATTTTTCAAGGTAGTTTTTTTTTGTAATTGTTGATTATTTGCATTTGTATTTTTTCAGGTTTGTCTTGTGTTTTTTATTAGTCTGCATGTGTTACGACATGTTTGACGGGAATTCACAAGAATTTGGGTTAAATTATGCAGGAGTACCTCAGTCTTTTGAGTAAGATATTGATTATCTATAAATAAAATAAGTAACTTATTAATAATCTATAAATAAAATAAGTAAGTAATAAATTATCTATAAATAAAACGTAAGTTATTAACAGATGCAGCAGGCAGCACAACCCATAGCTTCGCTATATCTCACTCCCTATCACAAATTGTTACGTTTCCAACCCGTTTCCCTGACCAGGAAGAACAACACGCATCACTTCTAGATCTGTTTTTGACCACAGTTCCCGATGACTGCATAACGAAGGCCCACAGCCCACTCGGGAACGCTGATCATGCAGTGATAATGGTTGAAATCGCCCTAAACTCTAGACCCAAAACTGAAAAGCCAGTGCTCAAAACAACGAGATATTATAATAAGGCTGACTGGGAAGCCATCAGGGAACTAATTAGAGATGCTCCATGGAAAAATATTTTCTCTCTTCCTGCTGAACAATGTGCAAACGAGACCACTGACTGGTTCAAAACTGCAATCGAAGCGCATGTTCCCATGCGGAAATTTTATAGTAAGACCCACTCTCCCCAATGGTTTACGTCGACTTGTGCAACTGCCATTGCTCAAAAGCAGCATGCATACCGTAGGTTTAACCGACATAAGTCCAGTTCAAACAGACTGAAGTATATAGAAGCTAGAAATAACGTTAAGAAAGAAATAACGACAGCTAAGAGAGAATTTACGGAAACCACTAAAAAGCGCATCGAAGCACAAAAACTAGGAACTCAAGACTTCTGGAAAATCTACAACAGTGTAGTAAATAATGGGCAATCAACAATTCCCCCACTAACCAACAATCACGAGGTTGTCTCCTCGGCAACCGACAAGGCTAACATGCTTGCCAGTCGGTTTGCCTCAAACTCCACACTGGACCCTTCCAACCACCCCCTACCTGACTTTCCTATGCAGACAGACGCCACACTAGACGATCTGAAAACCACCCCTGCTCAGGTGCATGCTATCATAAAAAACCTTGATACTTCAAAAGTATGTGGACCCGATCTTATCCCAGCTGTGCTATTAAAAAAGTGCTCAGCCGAAGTAGCTTCAGTTCTCTCCAAACTCTACAACAAATGCCTTAATGAAGCTTGCTTTCCGGTCTGTTGGAAAACTGCTTCTGTTGTACCAGTATTCAAGAATTCTGGCGAAAGGACAGACCCATCAAATTATCGCCCCATTAGCCTCCTCCCACTTTTTGCCACAATATTTGAGACCATAATTAACCATGCTCTAGTCCATCATCTTACAGATGCTAAACTACTGACTGACAAACAATATGGATTTAGACAAGCTCGTTCCACAGCAGACATCCTAACTGTGATCTCTGAACGTATATACCATTCACTGGACAATGCGGGGGAGGGCAGAATGGTAGCTCTAGATATATCTAAGGCTTTTGACAGGGTATGGCATGAGGGTCTCCTCAGTAAAATCAGATCATACGGTATCACTGGTAGAATACTTAACATAATTAAATCCGTCTTAGATAAGAGAAAAATCCAGGTTGTCCTCGACGGTTGTACATCTAAACAATATGATATAAATGCGGGGGTGCCCCAGGGTTCTATCCTTGGACCTCTATTGTTCCTGATATTCATAAATGACCTCCCCGACAACATTGCCTCTGAGATGGGTATATATGCTGATGACACTACACTCTATGGCAGGCACGACAGGAAGACGAATGAACACATTTCTAAAGAAATGGCAGAAACACTAGAGGAAGACCTCCAATCTGTAGTGGAATGGGGACAAAAGTGGTTGGTCACGTTCAATGCTGCCAAGACTAAACTAGTTTCATTCAATAATTACAAGAAACCCTCTCTACCACCCATAGCAATGGCCAACGACTCTTTATCTGAGAGTCCATCTTTCAAACTCCTTGGCCTAACGTTCACAGGAAACATGAGTTGGAACAATTACATTGAAGGCATTGCCAGGGCCGCTGCAAGAAAGGTGGGCTCTCTCTACCGTGCTAGAAAACTACTAACACCCGAAAGTATCCTGTACCTCTATAAGGCCACCATTCGCCCATGTATGGAGTATTGTTGCCACATCTGGGCTGGTGCATCTGCTACTAGTCTCTTGCTCCTTGACAAGGTTCAAAAGAGAGTCGCAAACCTGATAGGCCCTGAACTGGCATCTAAGCTTCAGCCTCTGTCCCATCGACGAAATGTTGCATCCCTCTGCCTTTTCTACAAGTATTTTAGTGGTGAATGCTCTGACGAACTGCAATCACTTGTGCCCCCACGACGTGTGCACCCTCGACAAACCCGACAGGCTGCTAAATCCCACCCCCACACTGTAGAGATCCCTAGATGTAAAAGATCTTTTTACTCCAATAGTTTCTTCCCCAGAACCGCTAGACTCTGGAATTCCATTCCAGGTCCCTGCTTCCCCAACAGTACTGACGTACAGAAGTTCAAGTGTAACGTGAACCGACACTTTGCTGCCCAAATCCCTACATAGTACCCCAGTAGTTGTTGCCCCTGATAGTAGCCCCCTACACCAAAGTGGCAATTTGCCTTGTTTGGGGTGAAAATGTAATAAAAAAAAAATTAAATAATTAAGTTATTAATTATCTATAAATTAAATAAGTAAGCAATAAATTATCCATAAATTACATAAGTAACAATATTATCTATATAGCAAATAAGTAAGTTATTAACTATCTATAAATTAATAAGTTATCAATTATCAATCAATTGAATAAGTTATTAATTATTTATAAATTAAATAAATAAGTTATTAATTATTTACAAATTAAATGAGTAATTTATTAATTATTAGTGAATTAAATAAGTAAGTTATTAATTATCTATGAATGAAACAAGTTATTACTTATCTATTAATAAAACAAGTAAATTATTAATTATCTGTAAATTAAATAAGTAAGTTATTAATTATCTATAAATTAAATAAGTTATTAATTGACTATAAATAAAAAAGTAAGTTATTAATTAACTATAAATTAAATAAGTAAGTTATTAATTATCTATACATTAAACAAGTTAATAATTATCTACATATAATAAATAAGTTATTAATTATCTATAAATTAAATAAGTTATAAATTATCTATAAATTTAATAAGTAAGTTATTAATTACCAATAAATTAAATCAGTTCTAAATTATTTTTAAACTAAAGAAGTAAGTTATTAATTATCTATATATTAAATAGGTAAGTAATTAATTATCTATAAAAAATAAATAAGTTTGTTATAATCTATAGATAAGTAAATTATTAATTATCTACAAATTTAATCAGTCAGTATAACAATAAATTTATTAATTATTTATAAATTAAATATATAAATTAAATATGTTAATTATCTATAAATTAAATAAATAAAATCAAAATTGAAATTAAAGATATAAAATAAATATATTAATTATCCATAAATTAAATAAATAAGTTATTAATTATTTCTGAATTAAATAAATAAGATATTAATAACATACAATTGAAATAATAAATTATTAATTATCTATAAATTAAATGTTATTAATTATCTATCAATTAAATAAGTAAGTTATTAATTATATATAAATTCATAGGTAAGTAAGTATTTATCTATAAATAAATAGGTAAGTAATTTATTATCTATGAATAAAATAAATGAGCTATTAATATCTATAAATTAAATAAATAAATTAATAATTATCTATAAATTAGATAAGTCATTTATTAGCTATAAATTAAATTAGTAAATTATTCATTATCTATAAATAAGTAAGTTATTAATTATCTATAAATGAACTAATTGATTTATTTATTATCTATAAATAAAATAAGTAAGTTATTAATTTACAATGAGTTTAATATGTAAATTATTAATTATCAATGAATTTAACAAGTAATTAGATTTGCATTAATTAAATAAGTCAAGTATTAATTATTAAAAAATTGTATAAGTTATTAATTATCTATAAATTGAATAAATTATTAATTTTCTATACATTACATAAGTTATTAAATATCTATGAATTAAATATGTAAGTTACAAATTATCTCTAAATTAAATAGGTAAGTAATTAATTATCTAAAAATAAAATAAGTTACGAGTAGTCTATAAATAAAATAGGTGAGTAATTAATTATCCATAAATAAAATAAATGATTTATTAATTATCTATAAATCTATAAATTAAATAAATAAGTTATTTATTATCTCTAAATTAAATTAGTAAGTTATTAATTATCTACAAATTAAATAAGTGAGTTAGTAATTATCTCTAAATTAAATAGGTAAGTAATTAATTATCTATAAATAAAATAAATTGAGTTATTAATTAACTATACATTAAAAAATAAGTTACTTATTATCTATGAATTAAATAAGTGATTAATTATCTAAAAATTAAATAAGTTACAAAGTATCTATGAATAATTAAGTAAGTTATAAATTATCTATAGAATAAATATATAAGTTATTAATTATCTATGAATAAAATAAGTAAGATATTAATTATGTATACAATAAATAAGTAAGTAATCAATTATCTATAAGTTAGATAATAAGTTATTAATTATCTATAAAATAAATAAGTAAGTAATCAATTATCTGTAAATCAAATAGGTATGAAATTAATTATCTATCAATAAAATAATTAAGTAATACATCATATATAAATTAAATAAAAGTAAATGATTATCTAATAATTGTACAATAAGTTATTAATTATCTAAAATTGAAATAAGTAATTGGGTATCTATAAATACAATAGGTTAGCCATTACTATTCTATAAATAAAATAAGTTATTAATTATCTGTAAATAAAATAAGTAAGTTATTAATAATCAATAATTGAAATAAGTTATTAATTATCTAAAGATTAAATAAGTTAGTTATTAATTAAATATTAAGTAATTTAGTAATAAATTATCTATGAATTACATTAAGTAATTAATTATATATATAGTAAATAAGTAAATAAGTAATCATCTATAAATTAAAAAAGTAAGTTATTAATTATGTATAAATGAAATAATGTTACATGATAAGGGCTGTCCCCTTTTCATGTAAGTATAAAAATAGAGAGATTTAGTTAAAATGAAAATGAAATAGAATAGACGAAATTCGAACCTCGTAAATTAGGTTTAGAAATAGATTACGAGAGAGAATTAGAAAATGGAATGTAAAACAAACCATTGTTTAGCTTAGAGATAAAATAGTTTCAAGAAAAGAATGTGCGTTGTCAATTCTGTTATGAAAATTCAATTGAAAGAATGCAACTACAAGATAATATAATAAACATGTTTTTAACATATTGGAAATATAGGTTACTGAGAATATAGGTTAAAATTCCTTTTGTAAACAAAGGAAGAAGTTTTGGACACGCATGTCCAGAACACGTGAAAGAAGACAAATGTTTTAACATGTGTATGACGTCATGGAAAATGGGAATTTCTAGATATAGTTAGAAACTTGAGAGAAACTGGGGGAGAAACAGAGAGGGAGTTTGAGGACGACAGACGATAGTCTGCAGTTGGGATTCGAACGTCTAGAAGCGAGACGGTCACTTTTGAAACTTAATATGTGAAGCTTTGAATTCTTGATGATGAAAACCACGACTGTTCGTGAGAAGAAATAAACCCATCATGTGTTTTTATAAACGTCGTCTTTGTGTTGTAATTCTACCAAAAGGTAAAGTGAAAACATTATGTTATTAATTATCTATAAATTATATAAGTAAGTTATTAATAATCTACAAATGAAATAAATTATTAATTATCCATAAATTAGATAAGTAAGTTATTAATTATCTATAAATAAGTAAGTTATTAATTATATATAAATTATATAAGTCAGTTATTGATTATCTATAAATAAAATAAATGAGTTTTATATTATCTATAAATTATATGAAAAAGTTATAAATTATCTATAACTTCAGAAAAATTATCTATAAATCAAGTAATTTATAAATACGCTACCTATTAAATAAGTAAGTAGTTAATTATCAATAAATTAAATAAGTTATAAATTATCTATCAATTAAACAAGTGAGTTATTACTTATCTATAAATTAAATAAGTTTTTAAATATCTATAAATGAAATAAGTTATTAATTATCTATAGATTAAATAGGTAAGTAATACATTATCTATAAATAAAATAAATGAGTTATTTATTATTTATGAATTAAATAAGTTATTAAATATCTATAAATAAAATGAGTCAATTATTACTTAGTTTAAATTAAGTAAGTAAGTTATATATTATCTATAAATTTAAAACGTAATTAATTATCTATAAATTAAATGAGTAAGATATTAATTATCTATAAATTAAATAAGTACGTCTTTTATTATATATAAATTAAATAGGCAAGTAATTAATTATCTATAAATAAAATAAATGAGTTATAAACTATCTATAATTTAAATTAATAAGTTATTAATTATCTACAAATTTAATTAGTAAGTTATTAATAATCTATAAATTAAATGAATAAGTTATTAATTATCTATAAATTAAAAAGTAATTTATTATTTATCTATAAATTAAATGAATAACTTATTAATTATCTATAAATTAAATGAATAAGTTATTAATTATCTATAAATTAAATGAATAAGTTATTAATTTTCTGTAACTAAAATAAGTCAGTCATTAATTATCTCTAAATTAAATAAATAAGTAATTAATTATATATAAATTAAATAAGTAATAAATTATTTATAAATTAAATAAGCAAGTTATTAATTATCTATAAGTTAAATAAGTAAGTTATTAATTATCTCTAAATTAAATAAATAAGTTATTAATTATCTATAAATTAAATAAGTAAGTCATTAATTATCTATAAATTAAATAAGTAAGTTATTTATTATCTATAAATTAAATAATAAGTTATTAATTATCTATAAATTACATAAGTAAGTAATAATTATCTATAAATTAGATAAGTAAGTTATTAATTATCCATAAATTAAATAAGTTATTAATTATCTATAAATTAAATAAGTTATTAATTATCTATAAATTAAATAAATTATTAATTATCTATAAATTCTCAACTAAAGATTTTTTTTATTATAGTGAAGTATTACGTGAGATTGTTAGAAAGGCATAAGCAATGATTTTTACACACTAATGTGTTTACATGAGTGGTTCTTTTCAATATGTAGTACACATAAAACTCACTTCAGTGAACAAGAAAATAAAGTGTTTTTTTTATTTCTGGACAGAGCAAGACATAAGATATAGAATAACGAAAATTATTCAAAAGGTTATAGATAATTGCATTGTTGTTCGAAAAAAATACATTATAACTGATGTATATTCATAGGCGTTATGAAGTTGCAGAAAACGGATTCC
>NC_136498.1:82955695-82960695 GCF_053919585.1 Euprymna scolopes | reverse complement strand
TTATATGTGAAATAAAGTAATTTAGTAATGGAAACTGCTTCAGCCATTTCCTGAATTGACTTCATATTCCCCTTTCTCCACTAAAATATATTCCGTATCGATTATTTTGTATTTTTGTTTTTTTAGGAGGAGATAATACCTGGTAGGAAACTATATTACGGTTACTTGATCTTTTGGTTAAGATCAAAGTGTTGTATCGATTCTCAGCATTCCAGCGACCTCATCTTCCGTCCCCGCTCACCAAACAGAGGACGTCATCTACTTAGGAAGCTTCACAAACAACAAAAAATAGGAGGCATTACGTTTGGAATGCCTCTCATATAGTTCATAACGTAATTTGGATTGTGAAAAATATGCAGTCACCGTAACGATCTGTTTACCTAATTTTTGGAATCAGCAGTTTTTCCATGTGATTTTTGGAATATGACATCTATTGTCAGTGTCGTACATCATAAAGGTTTTTTTTATGTTTTTTTTTTCGATTTATGCCAGGTGATTTATACGTGGGCATATCTATTATTATATAAATGTAAGTTAATCATGTTTTTTTACATACTTTAATAACACAAAATACAGGTTAAAATATGCCTTAGTTTTAGAACTAAATCATGTTTGAAAAATGAATTATGTTTAAATATTTCTAATTAATTGTAATTTATAATTAACTGAACAAGTCATCCACTTCTCTCTCTCCCTTAGCTACATATTTCTCTCGACCTTCTCGACCCTTCCCAAGTCTGTGATGATTCAAACATTCTCTACAATGTTTTAGAGTCTCTGTAAGCATTTAGAGATATCATTCAACCACGGTAGTGGTTGAATATATGCTTAAGTCCGAAATTGAATGAATCGAGACACATTCAAACCCCCACCACTAATTCTGTTCGCAACCAAATTTCAAATAGAGTTGGATAGAACACCTCATTAGCTACATTTTGAAAAAAAATTTCGAAAATTGGTTCAGTAGAAAAAAAAGTTACAACAAAATATGTGGGTTCACAAACAGGAGAGTAAGTACATAAGTGACTAACGCTTTTTTTTTTATTTTGCATAACTTTTTTTGTATATAAATATTTTTTACTGCGATTTTGCCAATATGACATGTTAGCGTAATGGTTAGAGTACCGGGGGTTGGTGGAAAGATTTTAGGTTCAATCCCGTGTATCGTTTTTTTTATATAATTAAAAATCCGAACTTTTTTTTAATAACTAATTTTTTTTAACTCTCCTTATGATTTTATAGCAAAAAATGGTGAATTTATCGATTAAAAATATTAGTGAATTCTATGATATACATATTCTTTGAATGAACTCAAATTTTTCGTTATCACATTTGATGAAAAATGTAGTCCCATTTTGGCAATGTGTCTGACCAATGATGCTTTTGAACCCGCGACCAGCACTGCGATGTCATCAGCAGCAGCCTGGGCATAAATATTCCTATTTTTAAACTCCATTAAAAGAGGATTCAGCATACAGTTCCATAGTAAAGGTGATAAAATCCCACTTTGGGGGTTTCATTTAACTACTTTCCTTTTAACAGTTGCCCTCAGTAGTTCTACTTTAACTGTTCTGTGCCTCATCATATACTCAATCCATCGGATGAGTACTGGTGGCACATTGAGTTCTCGTAGCGACTTGAACATACTATGAAGGGTATGTTGTCAAAAGCTCCAACGATATCTAAAAAGACACCGAATGCCATCTTCTTTTTTGTTAGTTTACGCTCTATACAGATCACAAATTCATGAACCGCAGTCTCAGTAGAGACCCTGGCTCGGAACTACTGTGATTAAATGATAAATATTGCATAAATGTGTGTTTGAGAGCTAATTTTTTTTGACAATCATTAATAAATATTATAAATTTATATATTGATACAATAGCAATGCCTGGAAAAATCATGGATTATATGGAAAAATGCGCGCATTAAAAGTAATATTCTTAAGATTTTATTAAACCTGGAAAAGTAAAGGACAAGAAATTCAACCTGGAAAGTAAAGAACAAGATATTCCAGTAAAGTAAAAAATAAGAATTTTTTAGACTTAAAATATTGCAGCTAAAAATAAAATTTGAATATTGATAAATATTTTATTTATTATTTGCATATGTTGTTGTTTATTGTTGAGTTAGAAAGAATTAAATGATCCTAATTATGATATAATAAAATTATTAATTTTTATGTAAATTATAAAATTATTAATTCCATCTACTAACTAACTAACTAATGAATTAATTTTATTCAAACAATTTTCACTACATAAATATATGCAAATAATAGGGGGGAAATAAGTTCAATCCAGCGACTGACACCCTTTCTAACTCAACAATAAACAACAACATATGCAAATAATAAATAAAATATTTATCAATATTCAAATTTTATTTTTAGCTGCAATATTTTAAGTCTAAAAAATTCTTATGTTGTTGTGAATTACTCCTTGAATTATTTTTACCTCGCTTTTCACCTTCCGCCTATCACTGATCATCATATCTTATTGCAATAGAAATTAACCCATCGCATATCGGTGCTGTTTGCCTTTTTAAGGTCTTGGTTTGAGCAATGAGGATCCAATCGTCAGTTTTCCATAAGGTGGTGCATCGTTTGTACCTCTCCACATGGACATAAAGGTGAGGTGTCTGCGCCCCACTTGTGGAGATTGTCTTTTGTTTTGTCTACTTTGGCTCTGGCTCTATTTAGAGTCACCCAGTTTTTTTCTACCAAGGTTTGAACCCTGGGGGAGTGTTTCTTTTTGGTCTGGTAGGGCTTCATTTTTATTCCTGCTGTTATAGTCTCGCCATCATTCCATCCTATAGGAGGCAGCTTGCTTGGGATCGATTTCCTCTATATTGATGAAGCTACTGTGAGATTTTAGTCTTTATCTCACTGATTGGTGGCCAAACAGTGCCTGTGGTCGTTAAGCTGTTTGTACCATTCTATTCTGGTGATGACTGCTCGCCTGATATGTGGTGGTGGAATACCAGTTAGGCAGTATAGAGCTGGCAAAGGAGTTGGTCTTAGGGCACCAGTTATGGTCCGGTATGCCTTGTTCAGCGCTACATCAATTTTATGGGCATGGCATGATCTTGCCCATACTGGGGCACAATACTCCGCTGTTGAATAGCACAGTGCGAGAGCTGTTTGCCTCATTGTTTTGGGGTCAGCACCCCAATTGCTGATGGCAAGCTTACTGAGAAGGCTGTTTCGTGATGACAGCTTGCCTTTCAATTTGGTAATGTGTTTTCTAAAAGAGAGTGTTCTGTCCAGAGTTACCCCCAGGTAGACTGGGGATGGTTTATGTGTAAGCATGTCGTCATTCCACATGACTCTTAGTTTCCGATTTACTTGGTGATTATTAAGATGAAAGCTGCAAACCTGGGTCTTGTTTGGGTTTGCATTTAAATACCACTTTTTGTAGTACCTAGAGAGAGTGGTTAGGGCATCAGAGAGTCTTTCTTCTATGATGTCAAAATTATTTGTCTGGGTGGCGATGCATAGGTCATCGGCATATATATATCTTTGTATATTTGAGTATTGTGGTTGGTCGTTAGTGTAGATATTGAATAGGGTTGGCGCCAAAACTGAACCTTATGGGAGGCCATTGTTTTGAATAAACCATCTACTCTTTTTGCCATCCATCTCAATATGGAAACGCCGATTACTTAGTAGACATTCAATTATGCTCACCAATGCTGAGTTTTGTATCATTTGGGCTACTTTTAGTATGAGTGCCCTGTGGTTGACAGTGTCATAGACTGCTGTAAGGTCTACAAACACAGTGCCTGTTATTTTTTTGGTCTCAAATCCATCCTCAATGAATTGGGTCAGGTTTAAAATCTGGCTACAACATAACCGACCTGGTCTAAAACCAGCTTGGTCAGCTGAGAGTTGTTCTTCCACTGTTTCCGTTATTCTGGCAAGTATCATGCGCTCATTTAGTTTATAGAGAATGCACAGTAGGGAGATAGGTCGGTAGCTCTTAGGTGATGGGATCTTTTCCAGGTTTTAGAATGGCTACTACTCTTGCCTTTTTCCAGATTTTAGGGAGTTTGAGGGATGACGCACAGTTATTTATTAGGGCCAGTAACCACTTTCTTACAGTTGTTCCAAAGTGAGTTACCATCTCTGTGATTATTCTATTAAGGCCCGATGTCTTTCCATTTGTTAGTTGAGATATTGCTGTGGTTATTTCGGCTTCTGACAATGGTTCTAGATGGGTATTGTTGTTTTGCATGACGTGGTTAAGTTCGGCTTTCATTCTCTTTTTCTGTCCTCTTTCTTTTTGTTGTGGTTTGCCATTCAGTAGCAGCTGATGGGCTACTTGGTTGGGTGTTACAGCTGCAATTCGGAACTGAGGAGTTTTTTCTGAGTTTAACTTTTTTATTGTCATCCAGGCTTTTTTGCTATTGTGTGTCCTATCGATGTTACTTATGACTTCTTGCCAGCGCTCTTTGTGTTGATGGAAGCAAGCAAATTCTCTCCGAGCTCTAACTACTATCACTACTCTTCATACTTGGAATTTCAATGATTTCGTCTCTAAGGAGAACCTCTCTTAACTTCTGAAGTACTTCTTTTTCTACAGAAGTCAAAGTTCGAACCATCACCACTTCTCCATACATCTGCTCCTTTCCATTGTCTCAGAGTCAATGATCTCATCTGCCTTAGATCCTTCAAACTCCTTCTCATAACTTCCCCTAACCATAAGATTTCATTCCTCCTCAGTTGTCCGCCTCCCATCATCGCTTACATTTCCCTTCTGCACTTCCACTCTCTCAGTTCTTTCATCAGAGGTAGTTTCATCAATTTTACTTTCGTTATTCATTCCATTCCTAACCATCCGTTCAATCTCTTCTCTTGCAATCACTGAAAGTAGGTTGTTATTTTTAATTTGTTTTAACTGGGATACCAAACACCCGACACTTCTAGCTCCTCCTCCTCCTCCTCCTCCTCCTCCTCTCGATCCCCATTTTTCCTTCACTTTTCGGATATATCCACCAGA